>NW_008355474.1:4164759-4180667 GCF_000622305.1 Nannospalax galili | reverse complement strand
ATATCACTCATTCATTCTTCAACAGACATTTACTGGCTTCTATGTCAAGTCCTGTATAAGACATTGATGATTTAAAAAAAAAAGTGTATAAGAAAGCTCACCTGCTCATGATCCTTCTTGATCTGTGATTACCCTTTTATCACAACCTGCACTGTGTTTCCAGGGAAAACCCACTGGGCGTCAACTTTGGCCTGAAGTGATAGAATTCTTAACTGTACTTCCAGATACATGGATGGTGATTTGAGCTAATAGATATTCTCTGAAAGGGTCCACTCTCTTTATCTGCCTCATTTCTCCTACTTTTCATTCTTCATTCCTCACCCTACTCAGCAAGTTCTTATTCTCTCACTATGGGATATGATCTACATCTATCTGAGTCAACTTACAGCTTATTTCCTTGGCTGTCTCACATTACTTCCTGATGTATTTTATCAATCATAGCCAGAACAGACCATTCTTGCCTCTTGATAAATTTATGCTCTTTTATACGGGTCTATCCTCTGAATTCCTCCCAGTTGGATGCAGAAATAGGTCTTGAATCTTAATCTATCTGGTATGTCAATCATGCAGAGACCATAATTATAGCAGGTGTTTCTGTCTCAGAATTATATGTTAATGCCAGAATTAGGGTGAGAAAAACTAGAGTGTTTAGATGTTCAACTTCTGACCTCTGTGTAAGATGGAGGACTGGAAGTTGTCTCCCTATGGCACAGTGAAGGAGAAGTGCCAGATAAAACAAAATGGACTTAGTTTCAAGAAAGCAAGAGAGGAAGAGTTTGGGAAATGTACAAAAGGAGTGAAGGGACAGCCGAAAACTGCAGAGAATCAGAACAGTGAACTGCAGAAAAGTAAGGCAAGTCAAAGACAGCACCAACCATGTGGCTCCCCAGCAGGGGAAGGGGAATCTTCATCCAATTTGTAAGTTGGGTGGTCCTGATGAAAAGAGAGCAGCAGTCCTAGCCACACTACAAGCTCACAGCTCTCTCAAATTTCTAATTCCAGGTCTTGCTGAGACAGTTACTTCTCCAGCAAAATGGGTCAATAGTAGAAAGGAGTTAGTCCAGCTTAGATGGGTATCATCTTTGCAGGGAAACTATTGTCTATAACTGAGATAGTCTGTGGGCCTGTGACCATGGAACAGCCATAAGTCAGAGAGTCTGAATTCAAACTATTTCAGTCCTGTAATGAGAATCAAACATGGGAAACAGTTGAGGAGAATAGGAAGGGCAGACAGTGACAAACCCAAAACTGTAGACAGCAGGAGGCTCAACCTAGGAATTGAAGTACACAGAGAAAAACAGATCTACCCTCACTGGCTGGTAGTAGATCTCACCAGCTAAAAATAACTCTGGTGTTTGATAGCCCTAAGTTAGAGTTGGTGGGTGGATCAGCCTCTGAAGCCAGCTGACTTGTCCAAAGGCTGAGAACTCTGAGACTCCAGAAGACTACTTAATATCCACAATCACATCCATCCAGCAGGGTGATTTGAGACATAGTTGGCTTTAAAAGTGCAAAGACAGGTTCAGCTGCATATATATCACTGACGTGGCTGTTTTTTCACTTCCTAATGCAGTTGAGAGACACCCAGAGCTAGACTATTAGCTTTCTTAGAGGGTACAATCAAGTTTCAGAAAAGTGGGAGAATTTGCTCTGGTGTGAGCCTACATACTACATCATTAAATCTGACCAACAGAGATCTTTATATGCATAGGAAGAAAGCTACTGATCAGCTCTAGAGAGCATCAGGTTCTTGACCCATAGTCTCAGCACTGGCATAAACAGAAGGAAGTTCAAGTTCAACTGCCCCAGCCCCATACATTTTGCCAGTCTCCAGTTTTCCAGGACCCAGAAGGAAGCTGCTCTAACACTTGACATTTTGAGATTCCTGATCTTTGTGTTTCTCTTACTTTCCCTTTTACCATTTTTTTAGTACTTTTATCTTATATTTTTTCATTTTGTGTTTTTTATTACTCTTTACCATTTATCTAATTTTGCTTATTAATGCTTATTATTGGATAATCTTTTGTTCTTTCCTTCTGTTCTTTTATTTTACTTTTTTGACCACTATGTTGCTGGCATTTTACTTCTGATCTACTTTTAGTAGTTATGCTGGTTACTCTTTGTCAACTTGACACAAACTAGAATCACCTGGGAAGAAGAAACCTCAATTGAGGAATTTCTTTCATTATACTGGCCTGTGGGCCTGCCTGTGAAGCAGCATTTTCTTAATTGATAATTGATGTAGGAAAGTCTACCCACTGTGGCAGGTGTCATACCTTGGCAGTTGGGCCTGGACTGTATAGGAAATATAGCTGAGCATGCTAGGGGAGCAAGCCAGTATGCATGTTCCTCCATGGTCTCCGCTTCATTTCCTTCCCTGAGTTCCCGCCCTGACTTCCCTCAATGATAGACTAGAATGTGAATAGAATTTCCTCCACAAGTTGCTTTCAGCTAGTGGTTTTTGTTCTATTCTATCTTTCATTTTTTTGAGAATTTCTTATGTGATTATTTTGTTTGCACCCTTTGCAGTCCCACCTCCAACACATCACATGTCCTACCTGCTCCTCTCAATTTCTTGTCCTCTTCTGTGATTATTATATTTATATGTCCATACATACATTTACATATAATAAATATATTTATATACGTTTTCGTAATGCAGTAAGTCCACTTAGTGGTGATGATGTGTACATATGTTTAGTGTTAGCCACGTGGTATTAGATAACTTATCAGGGAAGTAGTACCTGGAAAAAACTTATCCCCCCTCCCTTAGTATCCATTGATTGCCTGGAGCTCTTCATCTAGAGGTGGGGCCCTTTGAAATATCCCCCAGACATATTAGCACGTCAACTGGTTTTGTCATTATGATGATCTTGTTAGACTACCATTTCATGAATGCAGTTTCCCTAGCATATCTAGGATGCACTATCTAGCAGCAACTGTCTTATTTCTCTGGCTCTTACAATATTTCCATTCCTCTTCCGTGATGTTTCCTTTTGTTCTCTGAGCTTTAGGTAGAGTTTGCATTATTGATGCATTAGTTAGGGCTGAGTCACCTATTCTTTGTGTTTTAACAAGTTATGGAAATTTGTACTAATCTCCATCTGTTGCAAAAAGATGCTTCTTTGATGAGTGGTAAGAGCAATCCTTGTTTGTTAATATAATGATATGTACCTGGAATAAGAGATTACATTGGTCTAGAAATGTAGCAGTAGTGGGTTCTTCTCTAGGGTCTATGACCTCCCAACCATGTGTGCTTTGCAATATTTAGAGAACCACGTGTGGATTACCTCCTATTGAGTGGGTCTTAAGTTCCATTTTGACAGCTGTTGGTTACCCCACAGATAAAAGTGCCACTATTGCACTAATAGAGATAATTTGGTGGGCTTGTCCTTGTTTTGGTGTTTAGGCTTTACAGCTTGATAGGATCATTGATTGGTTTTCTCCCTTTGCAGATTATTTAGTACCTTCTGATACTATGAGAGCTAGTCTTCAGAAAGGAAGCTTCCAGGTCAGTTCCATCCCAAATACCCAGGTCCTGTGTTGAAAGTATGTTGCTTCTGCATCAATATTATCTTACCTTCAAGTTCTTGGGGCAGTCAAGGGCTGTGGCAATAGTGTGTTTTTATTAACTGAGCTTTTAAAATTTCATACAATATTTACCACCCACATCCAGACCCCCTCCCCTCTCCATTCCCTGCCCCACCAAACCTTATATACCAAACACACTCTGATGTACATGCTGAGTCCTATTCATTCACATGTTTGTACCCAAATGTCCTCCAGTATAAATGTGTCCACTGGAGTCTAGTCAGCCCATCCATGGTTGCATCTATCCAGGGGCTCCCTCACCCAGCAGAAACCTGTCTCAAATAGCTCTCAATCTAGTGCTAACCTGCCACCTATTTTTCATCTCCCCTTTGAGCCCTTGTTTTATTGAGTTGACATGGGTCTGCATTGGATACCATCACTGACGCAGGCATACATGAGCAAGTCTCCATTGGCCTGGCAATCTACCGCTCCTTACATTCATGAATCAGCCCTGGCTCACACAATCATTCTGCCTCCTCTTCTGCAATGGTCTCTGAGCTGTGGGTGGGTGAGGTTCCATATAGGAGTCCCATCCTACATTCTATAGTCTCTTATTCTCCAAACCTTGGTCAATTGATGCCTCTGTGTGTAACACACTCTGATGTACATGGAAACCTCACTGGTAAGAGTTGAGGGGTGCATTAGCCCTCTCTCTACCTCTTACCGTTGTGGTGATTCGACTGTAGATGTGTCACCTAGTACTGGGCATCTCCCAGGTATATGTTCTCAATGCCTTGCCAAATATGCAACTCTGCAGTAGCCCCCATCTGCTGCAAAAAGAGTTTCTTTGATGAGTGTTGTATGGCATGTTTGTCGCTCTCAGGGAGGTCTCTTCTCTCTCACACTGTGTTCCCTTCCAAGCAGCTCCTAGGTATACATATGCATTAATGTTCAGACACTCTATGTGCATTTCTCTTAGGGCTTCTAGGTTTCACTTTTGCCTCTAGGTTTCCTAGTCCCTCAAAATTCACTCATCTCTGCTCCTTTTTCTCCCATCCAGCCTCCCTCCTCCCTCCCTTCCTAGTCACAGTGCCCCCATTATTCCCCCCCTCCCGCCAATACAGCAACAGAAAACCAAATCAGCATAGTATTTTGATATTTTTATTGATTGAAATTTTTTATATCTTAATTTTTAAATCCTCTTTGTTAAATATGTGTTTAAACATTTTCTTTCCTTATTGAGACAACACTTTTATGTGGTGCTGGGGATCAACTCTAGGTTGATAAAAGCCAAGTGCTCATCTAACTGAGCTATATTTCCAGATTGGGGCATCTTTTAAAAAATATGTTTTAACTTTTAAATTTTTTTCTAATCCCTTGTTCTTTTATTTTCCCCTTCAGAATATTTGTCTCTGCACTTCTTTTTCTTTTTTTTTATTTAACACTACCCAGTCTCTGTTTTTCTCCTCTTCCTGCCCCCATCCTTTATGTCATACATTTATGATAAAGTTGTGTGTGTGCACATGTATGGGGTGTTCGTGTGGGCATGTGAACACATACATGTGGGTAAGTATGCACATAGAGTGCATGTACATCTTCAAGCCAGAGGTCAATGTCTGGTATCTTCCTCAGTCACTCTCAACTTTATTTGAGGCATTGCCTCTCATTGAATTTATATCTCACTGATTGACTACAGTAGCTGTCCAGGGAACTACAGGGATCTTCCTGTACCCATATCTTCAACATTGGGATTACAGACATGTACCAATATATCTTTCACATGGGTGCTAGAGGCCTCAATTCAGGTTCCTACATTTGGGTGACAAGCACTTTGCCTGTTGATTCATCTTCCCAGGCCCTAGCTTAAACAAATTTTAACTTAATAGCATATGTAACACTAATTTTGCTTATTTTTGTTTTATTGCAGTTGGTGATATATTTGTGGGCTTCACTTGATTTTAAGTGTATTTCAATGTGTTGTATGCTTTGTTGTTGCTACTACAATAGTTTGTTTTTTCCTTTATGAGTGGTATAAGAGATTGAGCTAACTAAAGTATGCTGTTCACTAGGAAGATGCTAAAACTGAAATTCAAATCACAGATGCACAAATTGCAACACAGAAACAGAAGAAACATGACAGAGCAAGACAACAGACTTCCTCCTCAAATTATAACTCCTCAGCTGCTGAATTCAAACATACTGAAGTGAATAAAACACTAGCTGCAAATCTTAACAAGATAAATAAACAACGACCTCAATGAGAATTCAACACGTAGATGAAATGCAGAAATCAATCCTGGATATGAAGAAAAAAGCCAACAACACAAAGAAGAAGGTGAGCAAAATAGAAGGGAAATTTAGCAAGGGAATTCATATTTTGAAAAAAAAAGTTAAAGAAGTGAAATAAGGTAATTACGGGCTGTGGCAATAGCCTGTGCTAATTTGAGAGTCTTTCAGACTACTCTGACCAACAATTTGAAGGAAGAACTTGAAGATAAGACACTATCGTGGAACACAGGCTGGCATTAACCTAGAAGCCTCCTACCTAAAGATTAGCTCTCATGGTTTTGGAAGACACTATGCAAGCTACTAAGGGAGAAATTAATTAAAGCCTGATAACAAAACAATAACTGGCACAGCAAACTATATTGGTGTAGTAGTGGCACTTTTATCTAGGGGCTAATCGACAGCTAACAAAAAGGACTTAAAGTCCACTCAATGGGAGGGAACTCATATGTGGCACTGTAAACATAGCCAAATACATATAGCTGTAGAGGTCATAGAGCCTAGAGTAAACCATATGTCTATCATATCCCTAGATAGATATAGTTTCTTACTATATGCTAACTATATATCCTTATATTTAAAGAGAAGTATACCATTCTCCACTCACCAAAGAAGCTTCCTTTTGCAACAGATGGAGATTATTATAGAATTCTACAACTGGTCATACACAGAGGATAAGTGTCTGGGAGATACCCAGCTCTAAGTGGCACATCTGCAATGGAGCTTCTCTACCTAAGGATCACAGAATGCCTCCTAATGCAACAGGGGTGATTAACACAGAAGGCCACAGCTGGCCAAAATGTATAGAATAAGAAACTGCATAGTCCCTGCATAGTACTCATCATGCTCACCCACCCAGGGCTCAGGGACCATTGGGGAAGAAGGGGCAGGAAGATTGTAAAATCCATGGGTGATACATGACCATAAGGAAAGAGAGTCCTCCAGGCTTTTGGAATCTTGCTTATAAGGATTTACAGAAATGGTGACAGCAGGTACAAGATCCATGCAAAATGGATTCAGACAAAGAAGAGCATACAACCTGGGAGATGGGCAGGAGGCTCTAACCTTAGCTAAGGAGCTGTTGGAAGCCAATCATTGCTTGATGAGGGAGAGTTCATCTTCTTTAAGAGAGTGACACCAGATAGGCTGACAAGGCTCCAGTGGATGAACTCACACTAAGGGACATCTAGGTATACAAACTTGACAGGATTTAACATATATGACATAATGCATGAAATTCTGTGGGTGGGCTATGGAGGGTGCATATAGGGGAGGGAGTCTAAATATGATTAAGATATATTGCATGAAATGCACAAAAATTCAATGAAAATATACATTAAAAAAGAATTGTTGTAAATTAAAATTTCAATAATCAAGTACAGTACATAATGGAAACCACTAGTAATAGGTGTGAAAAAGTAGAAGAAATATCAGGAATGGGGGTCACAGTTGAAAAAATACTATGTTCCAACATCAAACATGGGAAAGAATGGAGAAAGTGAACAAAAGAAAACTAAGAAGGAAGTGATCATGTGGGTGGAATCCATTGTTTCTCCTACACAATGAGCCTTTAATAATAATGAAAGAGAAAGGGAAGAACAAACAATAATCCAGGCAACCAACCAAAAAATTATAGGAATTAACACAAATCATTCATTAATAACATTAAATGTAAACGGCCTCAGGTCAACTATTTAAAAAGGCTGACCATCTGAATGGATTAAAAAACTGCACTCAACTCCTGTTGTCTCTAAGAAACAGGTCACTCAAAAAAATATTGACTGAAAGTCAAAGGATGGAACTCAATTTATCAAGTGAATTGGTAGCTTAAACAAAGCTGGCACAGCTTTTCTGATATCAAATAAAGTATATTTCAAGTCAATATTATTCACAAGAGATAAAGGAAGTCACTACATACCAATAAGGGGAATAATTCTAGAAGATATAGCAATTATAAGCATATATATTAAATGTTGGGGTATGGTCACTAAATGTTACATACTTCAAAACACAATAATGCTAGGTAACTTTGGTAATCTACTCTTATCATTATATAAAACTAAAAGCCAACAAACTACAGAGATAAATTCAACCATAGATGAAATGGGTTTAAAAAACATCTATAGACTATTTCATCTATCAGATATGGAGATGCGTTCTTTTTGGTGGTCCAGGGAACTTTTTCTTAAGCAGATCATAGTCTAAGTCACTAAGCAAGTCTTACCAAATGCAGACATTAAAATAGTTATTTGTATACTATCAGATCATATTATAAGAAAAAGAAAACTATAAATTAAGGGCAAGTGAAACCACAGCAACTATGTAAATGTTGAATAATATATAATATACTCCTATATTTTGATTTATATATTTTTAGTTTGTGTATGTATCTTGCCTGTATGCATGTAAGTGCACCTGAGTGTGTAATGCTTGCAGGGGCCTGAATGGGGTGTCTGATTCCATCGAACTGGAATTATACATGGTTGTTAACCTCCACGTGGGTTCTGGGAGCCAAACCCAGATCTTCTGCAAGAACAGCCAATACTCTTAAGCACTGAACCATCTTTCTAACTCCACTGTACAATGTATTCTTTAGTGGATCTTTGAATTAAACAGGGAAGAAGTTAAAATATTCTAACATGAAAATAAAAACACAACTTACTAGAACCTTTGGGATAAAGCTAAGGCATTTCTAAGAGGTAAGTTTATAGCCATGAGTGATTACACTAAAAACAACTCAAATAACTTATTTATGTAACTCAAAAATTTAGAAACATAAGAACAAGACACACTCAAATGCAGTTAATGTTAAGAAATAACAATTATCGCAGAAAATAAGTTAAAGAAATTGAGATTGAACCAGCAACATATAAAATCAATCAAATGAAGAGTTAGTTTCTTGGGGAAAAAATCAAAAGAATTGACAGAAAAATCACTAAATAATCTAACCAAAAGAAAGAGAAGACACATAGTAATAAAATTATATAGGACAAGGAGGGAAGTGTTACAAAAGATTAAAATGAAATACAAGGATCATTAGGGAATACTTTGAGACCTGGAAAATGTACATGTGGATAAATTCTTAAACACATAAAATTTATCAAAATTAAATCAAATGGATTGAGGCAATTTAAACAGACCCATAATAAGATTAAAGCAGTAATGGTTTTCCTATACTACTAACAAAAAAACAGCAGCAAAACTCAAGAGAAGATGGATTCACTGCTTACTTCTACCAAATCTTTAAAGAGAAGCTAGCACACAGATTCCTTAAACTGGCCCATAAATTAGAAGGGGAAGGAAGGCAGGTGTGGTGGTACATGCCTTTAATTCCAATGCTCAGAGGCAGAGACAGGTAGATTCTGTAAAATCAAGGTTACCATGGTCTATATAGTGAATTCCAGGCCAGCTAGGATTACAGGGAAACCCTGTATCACAAAAACCAAAGGGGGGCAAACATAGAAGGCTAAGGAACACTACCAAACTCATTTCCTGAAGCCACCATTACCTTGATACCAATGTATAACACATATATACACACACAAACATATATGTGGATGTGAAAATATCACAGTAAAATCCATTTCTTTGTATACTAATAAAAATAATAAAAATAAAATACTAAATGTTAACCTTCAAATAAATAGAATAACATTAATTTAAAGAAGCTATATTCTGTCCCCTGATAAAATGTGCTCCTAGAAGAAAGAAAGATTGCATTCCTAGGTGAACAAGTGAATTTTGGTAAATTCAGTCCACTTTGGTATTCAAATTTAATTCATTCTCTAACAGATTATAGAGAGTACAACTGAGGTATGATTGGCTAAGTCAACTTTATATAGCCTGGAAGTTGCCTGATGGATGTATCTTTTCCCATATTCCCCTTACAATGAAACTCAGGTTTGGTGGCTAAATGAACTCAGATGAGGGACTCCATTTCCCAACCATTTATACATAGCATGTACAGTATGGTGCAGTCCTGCAGCTAAGTTCCTGCTCATAATATTTACTCAAAGCTGCCCATCTCATATGCCTTAACATCCATAGGTCTTCCCTCATGCCCAGAATCATTCCCCAGCACTGTGTATGGCCACTGTACTGCCTCCATGCAGCAAACTAGATCAGAGTCAGTAACAACCCCCAACCCCAGCTCCCTGGATCCTATGTGTAAACACTCCAGCTTTCTGCTCCTTTCCTGGCATAATCTAAAGTCTTACATTTTGTGCCACTTCTCAGAATTTATTTTCCAGCTATACACCAGTTGTCTGCTTTGATCACTAGCTTGTTAGTACTCTAGGTTTAAACATTTATCATAGTTCTCCTGGTGTCTCTCATACCTTTTGAATAAACTACTAGAAGCAATCAAAACCTTATACACGTAAGAAATACATGAACTGTTTTACAACTTTCTTTAAATAAAGAGGATAGCCTTTGCTATCTTTCTGTATTTTATGCTCTAGAATACACATGAGATTTTTGGAGCATTGGAGCTGTCTTTGGCATATCTATGTAAGTGAATTGCTAAAAGGAGAAGGAAGCTTGAGGTCTGAGAGCAATCTACACTGGGTCTTGACTTCCTCCCTCCAGAAATGTTCTAGTCTACATGAAGAATGATTTAAAATCTGTCTTATTAAAAACACAGCTATTTTATTTTAAATATTTTAATGATTTTTATTAATTCTTTGATAATTTCATACAACTTATTTTGATCATATTTACCCCCCACTGCTACCCAGAGTCACCCCAACCTTGCTACCTCACTAACCTCTTTGCTTAAAAAACTGTGAGATCCAATTTGTGTAGCCCAAATATTTTGGAGTGAAGGGCCATCCTCTAAAACATGACCAGCCTACCAGGAGTCACACCCTTAAAAAATCCTGATATTTCTACCCCCCAAGAAATTGCCAATACTTCCTCAGCTGAGGTGGGACTTCATGATTCCCTCCCACTCCATGATAGGAGCTTGTAAGGCTTGAGCTTGTGTAGGTCTTGTGCATGTTGTCACAAGCAATGTGAGTTCATACATGAACCTATTCTATTGTGACAGAAGATTATTCATTATAGTTATCCATCCACTCTGCTCTTAGGACTCTCTGACTCCTTTTCTTTGATGATCCCTGAGCCTTGAGGAGATGAGTGTAATGTAAATATCCCATTTAGGGCTGAGAATTCCAGTCTCTTATTCTTTACACAATGATCTATTGTGGGTCTCTGTGGTAATCAGCATTTACTGTAAAAGGAAGTCTCTTTGATGAGGGTTGAGAGATACACTAAGCTATGCATGTAATAAGTCATTAGGAGTCAGTTGTAATACCACATCTGTTTGGCAGATTACTGATAGTAGATTCTTACCTAGGGTCTATGACCTATCTAACCATAGGCTTTTTTGCTCCAATAATACCTATATGGGTTCCATCTAGTGGAACATGCCTGAAATACAATCAGAAATTTGTTAACTAGTCCCATAATATTGGTGCCGCTGTTGCACAAGTGGGCATATCTTGCCAGGCTGGTCATTACTGTAGCTCATAAGGTTTACAAATGGGGAAGATTTAGGATTACGTTTCTCTTCTGGTAGCATGCATATTACCTTCCATCATGATGAAAGCTAGCTAATGGGGATGACTTCATGGTCAGTACCACCTTGATTTCTCCATGGTTTATGATTCAAGTATGTAGTATCTTCAGCAATAGTGTCTTACCATCCAGTTCTATACAGAAAGTAAGAGCAACGCAATAGTCATTAATGTTCGGGGGCCTAAGGGAACTTACTGGCCAGCAACTTGAAAATAGGTAACAACTTCCTGGCGCTGAGCTCTCTCTTTGCTATTTCATAGTAATTAGTGGGGCCATTGCTTCCTTGTTATAAGGTAGCTCCATCCAAACTCTTTTATATATGTACATGCTTATAGTTTCAGAAGCTTCTACAATAGTAGGCTTCCATGTGACTATTTTTAAAGGCATTTAGTGTTAATTATCTCTCCCTCTCTGACTCCCTCTTCTAACCTTCCCTCACATCTTTCACTCCATTTATCCCCTCTGTCTCATTATTCCACTTTCCCTCTTTGTATCACTGAATTCTGTCTCTTGCACTTGAAGCTCCCACCCCAAGACCCCTCAATAGTTTTCTGACCTCTATGGATGGTTACATCTTTCTTTCTGTGTCTGAATTACCTTACTCAAATGATTATTTCCTGTTCCATCTACTTATCTGTGAATTTCATTATTTTGTTTTTCTTTCTCTCTTTCTTCTTCCTTTCTCTTTCTCTCTCCCTTTCTTTCTTTCTTTCTTTCTTTCTTTCTTTCTTTCTTTCTTTCTTTCTTTCTTTCTTTTTCTTGAGACAGTTTCTCCCTTTAGCTCCAGCTGGCTTAGAACTCACTATGTAGACCATGGACCTGGCTGGTCTCAAGCTCATAGAGATCTGCCTGGCTCCACCTCTGAATTGCTGGATTAAAGGCATACACCACCATACATGGCTGAATTTTGTTTTATTAACAGTTGTGTAATATTCCATTATATAAATATACCACGTTTTCATCATCTATTCATAAGTTAGTAGGCATCTACATAGTTTCTACTTCCTGAATGTTATTAATAGAGCAGCAATGACCATGAATGAGCTAGTACCTGTATAGTAGGTTACAGAATCCTTTGGGTATATGCCCAAGAGTGCTCTAACTGGATCATGTGGTAGATGAATTTACAGCTTTCTGGGGAACCATCACCCTTATTTCCATAAGTGGCTAGACCAGTTTGCACTCCATGAGCAGCTAATAAGTGTTCCCATTTCACCATATCCACAACAGTATTTCTTGACCATTTGTTTTGGTTTTTAATGTACATTTTATTGAGTTTTAATACATTTCAAATAATAGATCTTAATCAAATTTAGACCCCTTCCCCTAGTCACATGCCTAGAGCTCCTCCCCACCAGATTTCATTCATTCTGTCATATACATTAAGACCTATCCAGTCAAGCATTAGTATCCAAATGTCGTTCAGTGCAACTTCATCCACTGGAGTCTAATCAGCATATCTGGAGTCACTCCCTTAAAGAAGATCAACTCTCCCTTGTAATCAGTTGCCAGTAGTTCCATAGCCAAGGTTGGGGCCTGCTGCTCATTTTGGCTTTTGTCTGACTGAGTTAGCATAGGTCTTATGAATGCTGTCACCATTGTTGCAAGTTCATATGAGCAACTTCCTAGAGGGCTGAAATTCTGTTTCCTTATAGTCATGTACCAACACTAGCTCTTAGAATCCTTCCGTCCCCTTCTTCCGCAATGATCCCTGAGCCATTGGTGGGTGAGGTTTAATATAGGAGTCCTATCCAGAGACATGTACTCTATAGTCTCACTCTCTACACTTTGGCCAGTTTTGGTATTCTGTGTGCATCACACTCTGTTGCATAAGGAAGCCTCGCTGGTGCGAGCTGAGTGGTGCATTAGTATTCTCTCTACCTCTTGTTCCACTATGTTCCATGAGCCTTGGATGTAGAGGTTTCAATTAGATGTGTTACTTAAGATGGGCATTGCTCAGATATATATTCTGTGTATGTGACCAGTGGTGGAATTCTGTAATAGCCTCCATCTGTTGCAAAAGGAAGGGTTTTTATGAGTGGTGGATGGTATACTTATTTATAAATATAAGAAGCAATATTTAGCATAAGGTAAGAAATCTCATTTGTCTAGAGAAAACTCTATCTCTGTCATTTGTTTTATGTTCTTAGTCACTAAATTGTGTTAGAATGAAATTTCAAAGTTGCCTTTATTTGCATTTCCCTGATGGCTAAGGATGTTGAACATTTAAAAATATTTCTCAGTCATTTGCATTTCATCTTTTGAGAACTCCAATTAGTTCCTCGCCATAATATTTCATATGTTTGCTTGTTTTCCTGATGTTTAGGGTTTTTTTTTAGTTCTTTGTATATTCTAAATACTAACCCTTTGTCAAATATATAGATGGAAAAGATTATCTTCTCATTCAATACACTGGCTCTTCATTTTAATGATGGTGTCCTTTGCTCTACAGAGCTTTAGACCATGAACCTGAAGGTCTTGGAAAAACAAGAACAAACCACACCCAAAAACAGTTTGTGGGAAAAGTTCATCAAAATCAGGACTAAAATTAATGAAATATAAATGAAAAGAAAGCAAAACAATGCAAAGCATCAGCGAAATGAAGAGTTCATTCTTTGAAAGGATTAACAAGACTGACAAACATTTAGCAAACAACCCAAAGACGAGGAGGACCCATATTAATGAAATCAGAGATGCAAAGGAAAACATTGTAACAGATACTGAGGAAATCCATATAATGACACAACATTCTCTAAAAATCTATATTCATCTAAACTGGAAAATATAAAAGAAATGGATAGACTCCTGGATATTCATGACCTACCAAAGTTAACAAAAGTTGAAGTAAACAATTTAAATAAACCCACGACAACCAAACAACCAATGAGATAGAAGCAGTAATTAAAACTCTTCCAACTAATGAAGGTCCAGGATCAAATGGATATGCCCAGAATTCCATCAAATCTTCAAAGAATAACTAACACCAATTCTACACAAATTATTCCACAAAAATCGAAAAAGTGGGAACACTTCTAAACTCTTTTTACAAAACCAGTATTATACTGATACCCAAACCAAAATCTTAACAACAACAAAAAAGAAAATTATAGGCCAATTTATCAGATCAACAAACATACAAAAATGTAAGTGTCCATCAAAAAGTTATCCACCATGATTGATTTGGCTTCATCTCAGAGATGCAGGTATGGTTCAACATATATAAATCAATAAATGTAATCTACCACATAAACAGACTAAAAGACAGAAACATGCGATTATCTCATTAGATGCAGAAAAGTCCTTTGACAAAAATCAAATATCCATTCATGATAAAATTCATGAAGAATCTAGGGTTACATGGGATGTATCTCAATATAATGAAGGAAATATACAGCAAGTCAATAGCAAGCATATCAAACAGAGTAAAGCTCAAAGCATCACACTAAAATCAGGAATGAGCCAAAGATATCCATTCTCTTCATTCCTGTTTAATATAGTTCTTGAAGTTTTCACTACAGCAATAAGACAGGTGAAGGAGATAAAGGGGATATAAATTGGAAAGGAAGAAGTCAAGGTACGCCTACTTGCAGACTCTATGATTCTTTACATAAATGACCCTAAATACTCCACCAGAAAACTCCTAAGAGCTGAGGTGTTTAACAGAAAATTAGCAGGATAGAAAATTAAAACAAAAAATCAATACCCTTCCTATACAACAAAAATAAATATACTGAGTAAAAAACAGAGAAGCAATCCTATTCATGACAGCCTCAAATCTCATAAAGTATCTGGCATAAATCTAACCAAGGAAATGAAAGATGTGTAATAAGAATTGTATGACATTAAAGAAAGAAATCAAAGAAGATATGACACCAGAAGATGGATAGACCTCCCTTGCTCATCAACAGGTAAGATAAATAATGTAGAAATGGCTATCTCTTCAAAAGCAATGTACAGATTCAACAGAATTCTTATCAAAATTCCAGTGATTCTTCACAGAAGTTGAAAATATCTTAAATTTCATATGTAAACATAAAAAACAGGGTAGCCAAAATAATACTGAACAATAAGAGACAGAGGTATGACCAGTTTTAATTTTACATTATACTACAGAGGTATAGTAATAAAAACAGCATGGTATGGGCATAAAAAGAGACACACTGATCAATGGAATGGAACTGAGAACCCATGTACCTACAGCCACCTGATTTGTGGCAGAGGGGCAAAAAATACATATTAGAGCAAAGACTGCTTTTTCAACAAATGGTTCTGGACAACCTGGCTGACTACATGTCAGCCTGTACCAAACTCAATTTCAAATGGAGCCAGGACGTCAAACCAACATAAGACTTAAATCTGAGAGAAGAGAAAGTATGAAATATGCTTGGACTTATCGGCACAGAATGGAACTTCCAGAGAAGGACCTTGAAGTGCAGATATTAAGACTAACTGACAAATGGGATCACATGAAATTATTTCTAATATTAATCCAAACTAACTTATAAACACACACA
>NW_008355474.1:4095513-4164747 GCF_000622305.1 Nannospalax galili | reverse complement strand
GAGAGAGAGAGAGAGAGAGAGAGAGAGAGAGAGAGAGAGAGAGATTGCTCCTTTGAAATATATCTGAGGAGTGATTTGTAATTTTATAAAATAATCACTAGTGCATGAAGGAATGGTTCATTGAGAACCAGGGTTCTACATGACTCTGATTACTTAGATCAATGTTATTTTTTCTTTTGAGAAAAGTTTTGATATGTAGCTTAGATTAGCCTTGAGATTACTATGTAGCTCAGACTGGCACTGTACTTCCAAAGTCCATCCTTCCTCAGCCTCATCCATGCCTAGATAATAGACATGCACCATCACACCCTTTTTGCTATATCAAAAAGTATTAAAATTTTGAAGGGTCCCCACCTCTGGGGAAGAGTCCTTCTCAGCCTACCCAGCTCATTTGATTTCAACCCTGCCTAGGCCAGATGCATCTAATTCTTTCAGGTAGAGGAAAATGATTTAGGTCCTACCTCTCCGATGTATTCCTCCATTTGGCCCCATCCTTAGATTTCCTGTCTTGATCTCTACTCATGTCTGGACATGAAATTCTGATAATATCAGAAAACAAAAATCATGACAAAGATTAGTATTTTTCTTCATGTATCTTTGGAACTGTGCCTGTTTTTACATTGTCAGTTTCCGGGAGGGAGTTGTATCTTACATTTGTACTAAAAGTCTAATGTAGGAGAGGAATTAGTAAGATCACTATGTTGCTAGCTCCTGGGCCTTCAGAGTGATGTTAAAGTAGAACCCAAGCATTTGTGAAAATCCTCTGCATGTAGAGAAGGAACTACTGTTCCTAGGATGTCACTTCGTACTGCCAGACTGCCAAAGGATAATGAATAACGGAAAGCCAGGGCCACTTTCCCCATTGGAGTACATGTCCTAGTATCCCGGATTACATGCTTAAGGTCTTTACCATTGGAATAAAGCTGAGCACTGAAATGGAATAAAGGCGTCTATGAGATGTGGTAGTGGAAAATGTATTGCCTCTGCTCCAGCCTATCATGGCCGCCAGATATTGTTTTTCTCTTTGACTTTACAGTAGTCTAATTCTAAGAAGAAAACCTCAGAGAACACTTAGGGTTCTGCTTTCTTGTAGTTAATGCTTCTTGATGCTTAACTTTCAGGAAATTCAAAATTATAGATTAATCACAAATTCAGAAAGCCAGAGAAAATAAATGGGGAGACATTAGCTGTGGTATTTACCTCAATGTTATGGAATACTACCCCAATTACTGTGCATGATCTCTCATCTAATGTATTTAAGAGTATAGGAAGTTGGGCGTGGTGGCCAGCCTGGTCTACATAGCAAGTTCCAGGCCAGCTGGAGCTACAGGGAGACACTGTCTCAAAAATACCAAAAAAATTAATTAGAAAAAAGAATATAGGAAGAGTAATGCTATTATCCTTATTTCATATTGGGTTTATGCCAAAGATATCAAATGTGAAAATTCAAATTTGAACCAAGGTCCAAACAATTTAACGTTCTCTCACTTGTCCATGTCTTACCTTACTTTGTATTCAAACTTGCAGGATGCTAATGTTTTCAATAAGGAGATATAGTTTCCAATGTCTGATATATAAACCCCACGGAATAATGTCTAGTATGTACTGAGAGTAGGCAAATACAGAGAAAGCTATAGGCTGATGAAAAGATCTTTATTCTGAGGTGACTAGATGAAGGGAGGTAGGTTTGAGGCCCAAAGTGAGCAGAAGAGCTATGACCATCATGAAAACAGCAAGAACTCAGTATTGAGGCTGCACTTGGCTTTTAGGCTCCATGGCAGCAGAACAGTCTGCTTCAGTATTTTACCATGATATCCTACCTTGGCAGTTATCTGAATTACCCAATGTCCCAGTCAATGTCTCAGATTTACTTCTGTTGCTGAGATTAAATACACTGACAAAAACAACTTTGGGAGAAAGGATTTATTTCCACTCATGACTGTGGTTATGGTCCTTCATTGCTGGGAAATCAAGGCAGGAACTTGAAATAGCTACTTCTCATCAGCCATGAATGCATGCAAATTTGCTTTTACTTTGTACTCTGTCTACACTTAAACAGTCTATGACCCAAACCAAGAGAATGACACTACAAACCTTTAGGCTGGGCCATCCCACATTGATTAACATAATCAAAACAATCCCCTAAGACGTGCTCACAGGCCAATCTGATCTGGACATTTCTTCAATGAGACTTTCCTATGTGATTGCAGGTTGTGTCAAGTTAGCAATTAAAGCTAATCATTATACCCTATGGCTAGCTTTGGTGGTTTGAAATTAAATGCACATGAAGTGCTCATGTTTTTGAACACTTGATCCCCAGTTGCTGATGCTGTTTGAGAAGGCTGTGGAAACCTTAGGAAGTGGAGCTTCAGTGGGAGGAGTCTGTGACTGACAGTAGGCTTAGAGGTTTTATAGCTGGCCCCACTTCCTTTTACTGTTTGCTTTCTGACTGCAGAAGCAACATGTTTTGCCAGCCTCCTGGTCATGATAGAATCTATCTCTTCCCTCTGTCATATCCTAATTGCTTTGTTAGCATACAGTAATTTTTTACAGTATGCTAAATATAGCCATAACCTTATAATTACAGACAAGTATGCCATTCACTACTCATCAAAGAAGATTATTTTTATTTTTGCAACACATAGAGGTTATTACAGTTACACAACTGGTCACACACAGAGAATAAGTACCTGAGAGATGCCAAGCCCTAAGTGACACATCTACAATGTAACATCTACACCTAAGGCTCATGGAACATAGAGAAGAAAGGGGTAGAGAGAATACCAATGTATCTCTGAACTTGTACCAGTGAAGGTTCCTCATGCAACAGAGCGCAATACACACAGAAGGCTGCAACTGGCCAAAGAGTAGAAAATAATTGACTGCAGAGAGTGTGTCCTTGGAAAGTACTCCTATAATAAATCTCACACCCATGGCTCAGGGACCATTGCAGAAGAAGGGGCAAAAGATTATAAGAGTCAGTGTTGGTTCATGATCATAAGGAGACAGAGTTTTTCAGACCTCTGGGAACTTGCTCATATGAATTTACAGCAATGGTGACAGCATGCATAAGAACCATGCAAACTCGATCAGACAAAACCCAGCCTAGAACTGGGGAAATGGGCAGCATACTCCAAGCTAAGCTGAGGAACTATTGGCAAATGATTATGCTGAGTGAGGGAGAGTTGATCTTCTTTAAAGGAGTAACTTTAGTTTGACTGGATTTTATTGAGTTAATTTCCACTGAGGGATATCTGAGTGTGAAAGCTTGACTCAATAGATTTTTAATATATATGATAGACTGTGTGAAATCCAGTGGGGGTGTGTCTTAGAAGGGATGAGAATGGGGTAGGGGCCTAAATATGATTAAGATGTATTAAATGCACAGAAGTTCAATTAAAAATATACATCGAGAAAACAAAACAAAACAACAAAACTAATAATAAAAGACTGGGTAACCCAGCAGGTGGCAATCCAGGAGCCTGGAAGGGAAAACTTTTGTGCCAGTGTGGGAGCCAGGTACCATGACTATTAGAGACTGTGTCAAAGACAAACTAAAAGCACCTTTCTACATGTGGGACACGCCCTGAGTGCAGGAACTTCCAGAGTATCTGAGTCTTGAGTCCCATAAAAGCTTAAAGCTCAGGATGAGGTATTACTTGCTGTGAAATTGGATATTTGTTGTTGACTTGATTGGATTTGGAACCACCTAGGAGACTGTCTCAGAGGGCTATTCCATGGAAATTTAATGGGGAGAGGGAAAGGGAAGGCTTGCTCTGAATGTGAGTGGCAACATCCCAATGGTAGGGAGATTGGCTGAAAAAAATGTGAAAGGGAATGCCAGCATTCATCTCTCTTGTTTCCTGACTATAAACGCAATGTGGCCAGTATGGTATGATGGATGGTATTCCCTCAAACTATGATGGAATATAATTTCTTCCCGCCTTAAGTTGTTTCTTATCAATACAGCAGCAAAGATAAAAGTATGTAGTGCATATGCTATGTGAGTATGAGAAAAAAATGGTGGCCATTTTTAGGTAGTGGGGGCAAAGGATACGGTTATAGTTTGGTAGTTGAACACTTGTCAAGCATGTGAGAACTTGCTTTAAATCCCAAATCTCAAAGACAGGGAGAGAGAAAATGATTTGGGCTTTTGTGTTTTCCTTAGAGCATTAGATGTAGAAGCCTACCATTTAAATTATAGGTATTGAAATCCACATACTGTGATGTCTATGTTGTAATACAAAATTAAACATTAACTAATCTGAAAGTAGAAAGTAGAGGTTAATATATGAACTCACTGGAATAATAGGAACAAGGAAATTTGATAATATGAAGTTGAATTTGCAAACACAGGCCTGAGTGTTGTAAAAATGTAGGCTGTTAAAAACTTTCTTTTTCAGGGAAGTTGAATATCATGAGGGCAATGTAACAAGCACCCAAATAAATGTCATATGGAACAAGAGGAAAAATATGCATAGAGCTCAAAGGTGTGGGGTAAGAAATTCATTTTGGTGAGCTGAAGAGCCATTCACAAGTGTTTGCAAATGAAACCGCATTTGAAACATTTTAGAATTGGACACATGTGGCTGAGGTGAGAAGCAATCCTTCAAGGAAGAGAAAAGCCCTTGAGAAATATCAAAATTCAAGTCTAAAGAGAGGCATCAGTCTAGCCAGTCTGGAGATGTACAAATCAGGTCTTGGAAAGACTGACTAAGAACAGAGTTTTGAAGACCAGGTTCAGAATGTGGCCTCAAATTTGGCAGATATTTGTCACTGAATGCCAAAAAACAGGGACCTGGTAAGATCATGCCTCTGCCAACTGTGTGTTGCAACTGTCTGTTCCTTCTGCTGCAATGACAGCCATGAGCACTATAATAATGTATCTGTCAATGATGGAATACTTAGCCAGGGTTGGTCCTGAAACAGTGGATCTGGGAATTTCCTATTGCCTACTAGTTTTGCTGTACTTTTATTGTTTTGGTACATTTGGAAACACAAACACTAAAATTGTGTTACAACTGCCTACAATGTCCAGTACAGCATCTTGATGTAAATGTTAATAACCTATTAGCCATAAGCAATAGCATATAGCCTAGGTGTGTGCCAGGCTATTCTGCCTAGGTTTGCATAATTGCAGTTCTGTTACTGCAGTGCAAAATTGCTTTAAAAATGCATTTTCGAGAATACATTATTGTTGCTAAAAAATAAATGGCCATATTCCAATGATTTTTGTTAGTCTCTGCTCATGACAGCTTAATTCCAAGATAGTCCTCAACCATCTCTGATGTATTATTTATGTGAATCCTTCCATGGTGTACCAGGATTAGTGTGTCTGATCAACAGAATGTGGTAGAAGGGATAGTAAAATCATAAAAGCCCGAGTCTCTCTCTCTCTCTCTCTCTCTCTCTCTCTCTCTCTCTCTCTCATCTTTTGTGTTACTGGGTATGTCCATTTGTGACTTTCAACCTTATTTGATTCTGAAGACACTAGCTGCTGTCAGAGAATGAACTGTCTTGTGGAACAGCCTCAGTCATAAGCAATCAAAGCCTTTAGTCAAAATCCCAGAGAAGGGAAAGCCAGGCTTCTGCCAACAGCCATGTGAATGAGATGGAGAAAAGAGCCTTCATGCAAGCCCAGCTCTCAGACGAGATAGCTCTGTCCAGCTCCTTCACTGGAGCCTCATGATAAACCCTGAAACAGAGTCACTGAGCTGAACCATTTTAAGAAACTATGAGATGAATAATTATTCTTTTAAGCCACCATATTCTGGAATGTATTTCATATACCAGCAATTAATGCACTCCATCACTCTACAAAAATTTATTTAGTTAGTTTCTACTAGTCTAAAGGGAATTTTACAATTAGTTGAAGGGTTAATATAACCCAAGTCTTTTACTTGTATACCATTAGTAATTGACTCTTTCTTTTTACATGTATTTTAATTTTTTAGAATTTCATGTATGAGAACTGTATTTATATCATTTCTACCCCTTCCTCTGCCCCCTTCAACTCCTCCCACATCCCTACCCACTCCTTCTCAAATTCATGAGTTCTTCAATTATTGTTATTATGTTGTGATATGTAGTTATTATATATTTTAATCTTACTGAGTCCATTTAGTGTTACTCATATTTATTTGTGTTTAGGCTGTTCACTTGGAATTGGAAAACCTATCATCAATGAGCTTGTCTCTGGAGAAAACTAATTCTCCCTCAACAGTCACTGATTGCCATCTAGGGGAAATTTCCCCCATCCACCTTAGCATATCAATTGGTGTTGTCCTTATTTATTCAGGTGTTGTTTATGTAACCATATTGTCGAAGTTTTCTGTCTTGTTTACAGAACACTATCTCACTGCATGTATCCATTTCCTCTAGCTTACAGTCTTTCACTCCCTCTTCTATGATGATCCCATAATATATGTAATAAAAAACCCAGTACTAAGCATGGAAAACTCCTTTTCCAATAGTGGGTCAGGGTTGGTCTATGAGACTCCCAAAACCATATATTCTTTTGTCACTGCCCTTGATTTGTAAGACACTGCTTCTGAAATCATCCCACACTTTGGACACAGGACTTGGAGGAATTCAACTGGCACTGGCATGGAAACCATCTCCCTAAGTACTAGCACTCATAGTACTGGAAGGTACTATGCAAACTGCCAATGGAGAATACCAACCAACAGTCCCACCCAGCTGTAAAGCTTCTGAACCGCAATGATGACCAGTCCAGCAAAATATTCCTATTGTTACAATAGTGGCACTGTTACCGTGGGAGTAACCATCAGCTGTCTAATTGGACTTAAGGCTCATCAGTAGGAGGCAATTTGTGCCTGATACTGTAAACCTAGTTAACTACCTGTTGCTGTAGATGTCATAGACCCTAAAGAAAAGCCTACTATTGCCATTTTCTTAAATCAATAAAATTTCTAACTGCATTCTAAAAACTTACCTTTATACCCACAGATAAGTGCATCTCTCACCCCTCATCAAAGAAACTTTTTTATGTAGATGGAGAAAAATACAGAGTTCTACAACCGGTAAAATGCAGAAATAAGTGGCCATGGGTTGTCCAGCTCAACTGGCACATCTACAGTGCAACCTTTACATTTAAATATATTTTAATTGGTACAAAGTGATTATATATTTATGGTGCACATGGTGACTTTTTAATGTATGTATGCAATGCGTAGTGCTCAAGTCAGTTTTCTGGCATGCAATTCCCCACAAGCATTGTCACTTCTGTGTGACAGAAGAATCCAAAGTCTCTACTTACTATTTTGAAGTGTTCAATTAACAGTTGTCAAGGGCAGTTACTTTACTGTGCTAGATCCTTTCCATTTTTAAACAAAGTTCTTTTTATACTTTCCAGCATTATCATGTTTCTAGCTCTTTCCCATACTGAATCTCCATCCATCATACATTGTAATGTACAGCTTCAAGGTATCCATTAATTAAATTTGATTTCTTCCTAGAGTCCATTCCTGATAGCTACATAGAAATAGAAATCATCCGAATGATCCCTTATAACAAGTACATCACAAGATTTCTTTGTCTAAAAGGTATCTTTCCTTCCTGATTTATAAACTCTGGCACTGTGACTTTCCTAAGGATGGATGCTTCCTTCATACTCAGGAAAGTTCCTGGGATAAGATAGGCGGTGTGTGTGTGTGTGTGTGTGTGTGTGTGTGTGTGTGTGGTGGTGGTGGTGTGTGTGGGGGGATACTCAGTAGGCAAATAGATGACAGATAAGTGAGAGAGAGATGATAGATAGATGATAGATGATGATGATGAAGAAGATAGATGATAGATAAATGATAGATAATAGATGATAGCTAGATAAATAGATGACATAGTATAGATAAATAATATATCTATAGATAATAGATAGGTGAATGATAGTTGATGGATAATTAAATTCACCAAGTATGATGGGCAGTTTATAAATGATCACAAGCTAACTGGATTGAGTCTGCTCTTGTGCAGTCTTCCTACATGTGCTTGAGGACACATCTTTGCCCCTTGATCAATAGTCCAAAGATAGATGTAATATACCCTTTGGTCATATTAAAGTTCCATTAGATGGGCTAATAATAATATGGATAAAGACAATATCAAGGAGAAAATTCTTTACTACTCATGTATTAAAAGATAGTTGGGCAACAAGAGCTTCAGCCTTAGGGGAAACACAGGTGAGCCATTGATTTCACCTGGCTTTCTTTTGTGATTTTAAAGGGGCGAGAGTTTCCTAAGACAGACTTCTGGAGGGACTTTTCATAGATTCTGTAATGGTGTTTGTTGCACAATGGTTCTTCATGAGTCTTGCAGGATTTCAGTACAAAAGGCAGTAGCTTTGCCAAGGGTCCCAGGAGACTATACACACATTTTTCCATAACCCTGTGACTGAACCAGAGTTTATACAGCTAAAAAGAAATGCTCTTAATGGATTTTTCTTCCCCATCTTTAAGTTTTATGTTCCCTTAAGTACCAAAATAGGGGTGGTATTTTAAAGTGATTTGTTCAGAAAGAGTATCTTCTGTCGATTTGCTGGGCATTTGACATTTGTATGGGAAAGGTTTTGTGTAGTCTTTCAGTAGTAAATAAGACTCATTTGTGTCCATTACAACTTTAACCTAATGCAAGACAGAGGTGACTTCTGAGTCTCCATCACTGCCAAGTGTGCACTGGAAGAAAAGGGAGGCAGACCCCATATCTCAGCCAAACTCAGCCTTAAGTTATGTTAATGGGGAAAAACACATATCGTCAAGCTGGAACTTTGAAAGAGAAAACAATGAATACTTTGTTGTCCCTCGCCACTTTTCCCTGCAACTAATTGGTCCATTTCTCTGCTAGCAATGCCTTGGAAGATGGGGAATTTTTTTCTCCTCGTTTTTAAAATCAACCAAAATCTATTTTTCTTTTGTGTCCATTAGTGAGGCAGCTCTTCACTAATTGTTTCTATAAATGAGAAGATAGTTAAAGCATTATGTTGAGAAGAAAGTTTGAGTTTTTTTTCTTTCTCATGGTGTTCTGTGGGAGAATTATTTTCTCCTTAAGAAGCGAAGTAAAAACTTTCAAAACGAAAGAAAAAAATATTTTAAAGCTCAGCATTTAAGGTCCATATGGTTTCTATTCATAGTGAACAATTAATGCGAGCTGGCAACAGTACTATAGAAACAGACGTGCCCAGCTTCAGAGAATGCTGGTGGGTTTCGAGTGGCAGGCTAGCATTTAAGGGCTTGGGTACTGCCTCCCTAGAAAATGCTATAGGATGCAGGGCTAAGAGCTGAAGGTACTCAGGTAATCTCAGTCATTTAAAACATATGCAATTATCAAGAATAAATAAAAATATGATTTAAAAGAGTGAGACATTCATGTAAATTATAAGACTACATGAACATGTGTTAACTTTAATCACATGCTTATTATTTGGTAAATATCTATGAAAGTTATATTTTTATTTCCGTTAACTGTAATGATTTTCACTCTATCTCCAAGCTAACCCATTCACTTAAAAATAAAAAGAAACCATAACAAGCTTAATCTCTATAGTACTGAAAATTTAAGCAGATCTTAATTGGTCAGGAGTGTTTGTGAGGTGGCTTTACCAACAGTCTATTCATGTTAAGAAATGGTCAATCTCATGGTCAAGATTACATCCCAACAGAAGAAAAATCTAAGGGGCATAATCTTTACTGCAAAATAATTATGAGTGTTTACTCTGCGTAAGATATTGCTGAGGGGCCTGAGTATATAGTATTGGTCCATTATTTTGGCCACCCTGAGTTCACTAATAACACAGAAGCATGGAGTTACTGTGCAGCGTGCATTAAGGTTTCTGGTGCTGGGAAGCATGAGGCAGAAGGATGATGGTAGAGGTTTTACTCAAACAGGACCCTGCAAATAGCACATGTGGACAAGTAAAGAACTGGGAGAAAGACATCAGTTTCATGTTTATCACTTTTGTTGCCCTAGATCTAACAGTAATGACACCTTATTCTTCATATAAAAAGGAATCCATCACAGAGACAGACAGCTTTTGTTTTTTATAGTTATATGGCTTCACATACACTGTTTTTAAAACCAGTGTAAAGAAACTGCACATTCATTTCTTCTCCATTGTATGCCATAGGGAAAAGAACCTATCTGTCCCCTGTGTGGGGTATATCAATTCAAGAAACAACTAACACACATACTCTTGACCCATCTCTACTTAGTCCTCTGTGGATTCTGGTTTAGCTAGAGTATTAAAGTCAGGGGAGTGCTAATGGTGTTGCTCCTCTGGAAACGAGCCCTGCTTTTAAATCACTCCCCTTTGGTAGATCCTGCGAATGATGTATTCACTACCCCTTCCCTCCACGGCCTACCTGTGTCATAGGGTACCCTGCTCTGTCACTTGTCCCTCTTGGCATAGTGACACAGGTCCTGTGTTATTTTTCAGTGGTCGTTCTACAAATGACCACACATTTAGCGACTTAAAAACAATACTCATGGTGTTGGAGAGATAGTTCAGTAATTAAGAGCACTTGCTGTTTTTCCCAAGGACCCAAGTGCAGTTCCCACTTTGGGTGGCTCACAGCTAACTGTAACTTCAGTTCTAGGTAATCTGATACCCTCTTCTGGCTTCTGTGTACACCCACAAACACTTGGCATACACTCACACAGACACACACGTATACACATAAATAAAAACATGTATTTTATAAATACACATCTCAGGGCTGGAGAGATGGCCCAGCAGTTAAGAACACTGGTTGTTCTTGCCAAAGACCAGAGTTCGAATCCCAGCACCCACATGGCAGCTAACAACTGTCCGTAACTCCAGTCCCAGGGGATCCGACAGCCTTTTCTGACCTCCATGGGCATTGCACGACACGGGTGCACTTACCTACATGCAGGCAATACATGCATACACATAAAATAAAAACAATAAATTTAAATAAAAAGTTTTTAAAAAATGCACATCTCTCATCATGACTTTTCTCTCATCATGGTGGTAGAAGCAAAAGAAGAGGACTTACCACACAAGTCTCAGCATGGCTATTTTCCTAATTGGAGGCTCTGGTTTTGAATTCATTTCCAAATTCACACAGCTCTTTGACAGAATCTGGTTCCCTAAGGTTGTAGAACTAAGGTCTTTCTTTATCGTCCAGCTTTTAGGCAGGGGTCATTGTCAGCTTCCAGAATTTGCATAATACCCGGATTTGTGTTACCCTCCATCTTCCAGACAGCAGTGCCTGGCCAGATCCTTAACAACTTCAAACCTCTCTTGTCTCCCCCTCTGTCCTGTCTTTCCTGCCCAATTGTTTCTTCTGTCATCAATGTGAAACCAAATAAGTTTCTCTACATTTAAGGTCCATATGATTAGACTGAACTCACCCAGATAAAGGATAATTTCCTGTGAAGCAGAACTCTTTGTGTTTGTATAGTAATCTATTTACAGAACCAAAAGATTGGGGTATGACTAAAACCTTGAGAAGTGTTATTATCACTATTATCCCTTATTGTGGAAGTCAGACTGTTGGAACATCCAAGCTCCCAGTTCTTACTAGAATTACTAGAAAGGAGCACATGATATGCATGACTTTTCCTCTGGTAATATTTCAAGTTTGCAACATGCTTTGGCAAATCATGGTAAAGATAAGCAAGATATATTTGAAAAGCAGCTAGCCTAGAGCCTGGCAGAATCAGTACTGAGAATGTATTAATTTCCTTCCCCTAGTCGTACACTTGGCATTCCCAAAGAGAGTGTCGTGGTGTGACTTTGAAGTTAGAAAATTATCCTACAAGCTCTGCTCACACTTCAGATTCAAGAATAGGATGGCTTGAAGCACTCAGAAGTCTATAACAGATTTAAGCTCAGCACTGAGGCTGCTTAATCCTATTAATTTTTAAATCAAAATAGCTCCCCACCAAGATCTGAAAACCCATATATTGGCCATATCTAGGATGGTGGGATGCTAAGTTTGGCTTAGTGGCCTTACAGGAAAAGTAAGTACCAAGTTAATTGGTTTCTTTTAAAAATGGCATATTATTGTCCTTAAGTTCCTCGAGACCGAATATACCATCTGAATATCTGAAACTCTTGGACAAGAAATAGTATTTTGTATTTTTCCAGATTTTAGAATTAGCTTGAGGAAATTATATTTTATACTTACTTGATTGATGTAGACTGAAGATAATTTCATGTAATAGTTGTAGTGTGCTTCTTTTGGGTCTCTGACCTCTCACCTGAAATCAGTTGTGAAATTTTCTATTTGGAATGTCATTCAAATTCTCAATATTTTTTCAATTTTGGAGGCTTTAAGATTTTAGATTTTCAGAGTAGGCATTCTTAAATTGCTCTCCTCCAACATGCCCATGTGTCTTTACAGTATCCCTTTTGTTCCCCTTTGACATATCAACAATTTTATCTACCTCTAAGCTTATTTTAAAAAATACCACAACAGTACATGTACATACAAACTTTTCCATTATTAATTCCGTAATTATCACTGTTTTCCTTGTGCAAACTTCTTGTCTATAAACACTTCTGTCCTTAGTTTACATGACTACAACAAGTTAGAGGTTCTGGTCCTTGTCTACTTTTCCTCTGCTCCATCATCATTCCCAGATCTCAGCATGAAATACATATTCAGTGAATTTCAGGTGAATACATGAGATGGTGTAGAATACCCTGAAATTTATGCATGCATGCTTTTGGCCTCTTAAAAACATGATGGGTAATTATGTCTTCTTTGCTTACAGCTTAAAGTGCATAGAGAAAATGATTTCATTTCCTCAGTAGCAGACATCATTCATGACACACAATGCTACTACACAGATATAGACATGTATCCAGATCCACAGCACAGCCTCATTACAGCCATCCAATCAAACACTGACAGATGCAATGAGAGCTATTGCCAAGTCACACCTCATAAAACACCTAAGATATTTACAAGTTTGAAGAATATCTTCAAAAAGTGAATGTGAAAATAGTCCTGCCAACAAGTGTCTAAACAGACATCACTACAGTTATGGGATTTTGGAACAGAGAGAACATTGGGTAAAAGCTAAGGAAATCCAAGTAAAGCTAGCAATTTATCATTGAAACAATGATAAATATATTATATTCATGCAAGACATTGACAGTGAAGGAAACTGATGTGACTGTATGGAACTGTTTAGTTTTCACAATTGCTTTCTCAGGCTAAAGAGTTCTAACTGAACTAGGTTACTTTACAAATTAAAATAAACAAAAAGTCAATTAAATATTGATTTACAAACTTTAATATGGAGACCAGAAAACAAAATCAAATTGAAACTTTTTCTAATGGTTTCCATTTTTGGTAACTGCCAAGGAGTAGTGTATATTGAGTCTTCTTTTTCTAAACTTTTGAAGATAACTTAATGTGCTGGTAGATTCCTGTAATCCCAAAACTTTAGCGGCTGAGGAAAGAGGATTGTTGAAAGTTTAGACTAACCTACATTACATAGTTAGTTTCAGGCCAGCCTAGGCTACAGAACAAGACTCTCTGAAAAACAAAAAGGGGAAAAAGGAAATGACAAACATTTAAAATTTATGTTTCTAAGGACATTGAAATATATTCATGATTTTAAAAGATTTGAATAGGCAGCAATAGTTCGTAATTAAACTTTCATAATGGAAATGCTCTATCCACAGGGGCATTTCCATTTCTTCATGCCTTGCTGTATTTGCATCTTCCTGTATGTGTGAGCTGACAACTAGTAAATGGCTCACACTGCATAGATAAATCATGGGACTGCCTCACATTCACTCTGTTATACTCTGCCCACTGACTTGAAGGCACACAGTGCATATTTGTCAAGTATCTCTAATGCTGAGAAATCTTGTCATTTAATTCTTCCAAAGCTAATCGAATTTCAGATACACAGAAAATAAACTCAAACTACAAAGAGACGACAAATTATTAAAGCTATCAAATTATTTTTTAAAGGACATGAAAATACAACATTCAGCTTCTTTTGACTTCTCATCAGAGTCCAAAGTACAGAATCTGGATCTATTAACAACAACAACAAAAGAACGCAGAAAGAAGACATCACCTCATTTATAAACTGCACCACAGACACATGCTTCTGTCTTTGATTATACAGTCACCATCTTTGTCTGGACATGGAGACTCTATACTAACATTCACAAAAGCCCATAGAGATAAATTTTACACAGGCCGCAGAAGGCGTCTTCACAGGCAGGTGTTATAGTTTTGGTGGATAAGGGCCAAAACTTTGACAAAAGTCTGTTCTTGCATTAGTCAAGGTCTGACTGGAAATGCCTGAAAGCTCATGAGGAAAGTGGTTCTCTTCAGCTCCTTACATGCAAGAAGTTTGGATGGTTCACAAAAGATTCTGATAAGCATCTAGCCATCTGGGTTCAGGTTCAAGCCAGACTCTGAAGTTCCTGAGATGCACTCATCCGTGCTCATTATATTGTAAACAAGCGAAGATGAAAGATACATACAGACTGTTGTAAGAGAATGTCTTGGCACCTATTATCAGCCACAAATAAATGGTGTACTTTCTTTCTTTGGACAAATGTGGACTGTGCCTTTGGTCCAACCATCAGGCTTAAGCCAAGAATCTAAAGTGATCTTCGTTCTTCTTTTAGAAAGGAAAATTGAGCCAAAAAACACAGGTCAGGCACCCATCCTTGATTGTCCATGTTTCTGGCAGGAAGATTTGAAAGCAATTTTCTCTCCTTTACAGTGAATATACAAGAAGGGGCATGCACGGAAGTGAACTTGGCTTTACCTTCTCTCTCAGTCATGGGAGACTATTATCTTGCCTCATTAGTGCTATTAAATTGTAACCATAAATCCTGTCCCCAGGTTCTGAAATTATCTTATTTATATCCGGGGAGACAATCATGGTGCTCTGTCAGTAGTCATGACAGAACGCTAGGCAGATCTTTGGGGGCCCATAGACAAATAGAAAAGAGAGAACTGTTGGCCTGTAGCCTACAAACACATGGACAGATAGCTCCACATGGGACCAGAAATGTCCTCCCAAGTTGCTCACTAATCTTCGAAGGGTGACGGTCACTGTCACCCAGAAAAAGAAAAGAGTTATTTTCTTTGGTTTTCCTTTAAACAGTGATACATATTTGCTCTACTGACCCATCAATCCTACTCATTCTTGGTTTTGACCTCCTGGCTCCCAATGCCACTGCAGTGGAAAGGGGGGAAGGAAGCAGGTATGGGGAATGACAGAAAGGTACAGAGAGCAATGCTCTTTTTCCCACTGAGGAAAGAAAAGAGAAGTTGATGAGAAAATAGAATAATATATTTCTGCATCTATGTTCTACAATAAAACTCTGTGATCCAGGAATTCAGCTTAGAGAAAGGAAAAAACATGCAAAGCCATCATTGCAAACTGATTTCCATCCTTGATGGGTTACTCAAGTAGGACAGCTAACAGAAACTCAAATTTTGCTTCTGGATGGCCTCACTAAAAATGACTGTCAATATGATCTCCTCTGTGACTATGTAGAGAGGAAGTTGGAAGGAAAGCAGAACTTGATGCCCAGATGCAGCTGAAGGATAAATAGGGTCATCCACTGGGACTGACAGCTTCCTAGGCTGTGATATTAGACATGCATCTCTATTCTCCACAAGTCACTGATCTGGCCTTGATACTGACATTCCTTCACACAGCATTTCCCAGAATTATCTGGAGTGTTTGTTTAACATAGTGATTCTTGGAACCTATTTAACTGGAATGGGAGTCTGGGAATATGTATTATTTTTTAATTCTCTCATGATATAAGCATGAAAACTCAAAAATTACTGCCTAAGGTATTATTTGTTTTGATTGACTGAATGCAGAAATTCATACTTTGTTTAGGAAAGATTTTGAATACATCATTAAAGCTTTAAATTGATTGGCTTGCAAGCTTCCTGGAAGAAAACCTTTAACTACAGCTGGCATCTGGGACAACTCCAGGTACTCAGTATTGCAAGGGGAGTCTACTAAAGGTATCATATTCACAGACCCATTCAGTGTGCTAGAAAGGACACACACAGGGTCAGCGAAGGGAAAGGAAACGTTCAAAAGATGACGGGATTCAAAAGTGTAATCATCTAATGACATACATTGCATAAGCTACCAACTGCTCTTGCAGTCTTGACCCCTTTACACATTTCTGTAGCCATGTAGGCATGGCACTTCCACTCCCATTGTAAGGATTAGGCATTCTAGAAAGCTTAGAATGTAAGGCGCTCAGTGCTAGGCCACTTGTCTATTATAAGAGAGATACTGAGTTTGATTCGCAATACCATGTCCCAAAGCAAGAGAAAAAACAGACATTGTATATGATTCACCTGTGTTCTCTGCAGCACAAAGGAAATTCATTGCTACAATATCAGAATACAGCAGAAAATCTAGATTTATTTTTCCTTCCAAATTCTATTCTCTGTATCAATGACCAATTTTCATCATCCAATTTTCACTTCATTCATGTTTTATTTTCCTCCTAGAACAAGCAGTAACATCTCAATTTGAGACTGTTCAGTCTTTGCATATTTCCATCATAATGATAATGCTAATTATGATGATCATAACAATAATAGCTACCACTTATTGAGTGATTAAATTGCTAGACCCAGTGTATAAGATGTTTTAAAATAAACTATCTAATTTAATTCTCAAAACAACCATGTATAATACTTAGCATTATTCATAACTTAAGGACAATAAAACAGAAACAGAGAAACCAAATGATTTATCAGGGTTTTTTTTTTTAAAGTGGTAGCACTGCCAACGGAAAGTACATCTGCCTGACTCAAAAGCCTATACTCATGACCACAATATCACAGCTTTCTTTGTGTTAGTCTTCCTTCTGGAAAATCATGCGACCAACTCAGTTTCGTTCAAAGAAACAGATTTTTTTCCCATTTTGGGCCAAAAAATATGAAATATGTTATTAAAGAAGGGAGCAATGTGTAATACAAATGGTGACTAAATCACAAGCTGGTGCCCACCTGCAATCATGTCTCAAATGAAGATTTGCATCTTACCCATGTATGCATTTTATGAAGCTGAGGTACAGGGTGAAGACAGTTAAGGCACTGGCTGGGAGCTGATACGGGTGAAGAGCCGAGTAGTAACCCCCTTCCTGGCTGTGCCAAACTTCTCACATATTCCCGTACACAGCATGGACAGAACCCTTTAAAACTGGTTGTTGTGAATCATGTCCTGAGAACGGGCAGAAGAAGTGGCGACAATGAAAGCCAACTTGCTGTGGACTAAGACCCTGCTCCTGAGTGCTGTGCTGGGTAGATGTGGTGAGGAGATTAAATGATGGTGAGGATAAGAGTCATATTCCATATGTTTTTTTTTCTTTCTTCAAATTGTATCAGGACAGAGATTAAGTGTACCTGTGAATTGTGGTATAGGAGGCAGTCCCTGGGCTAGGTGAGGGTGAAGCCAGCCAATCAAAGCATCACCAAGACCAAATGGTCCCTTCCAGAAGGCTGGATCTGTGATTTCTCTAGTATTACCTTGGGTCCCAAATACATCTTTTCAGAATGCTGGCTTATCTGAGCTATCTCTATTAAGACCTCCATTTAAATTTAAGCAGCATTTTTAATGCTTTTGAATCATAGCTAACAAGAAACATTGCAGACTATGGAAACAGAGATGATACTGGAGTTCAGCTAGTCCAATCACATTCATCTCCTCTTCCTCCCTTTTTCCCTTCCTTCATTCCTTTCCAATCACCCACCCTCTTTCCTGCACTTACCCCTTCCTTCCTTTCTTCCTTCCTTTCTTCCTTCCTTCCTTCCTTCCTCCCTCCCTCCCTCCCTCCCTCCCTTCTATACGTTCTTTCTTCTGATGGATATGTTGAAAATGGTACATATATATCAGTCTTTTCGAAATGTAATGAGAACTGAAATGCAAACAACCTGCATGATGTTTCTTGACGTCCTATGAACATTCTGTTCAGTTCAGAATACTTCCTACTGTTACTAAAGAGAACCATTAAATTCAGAGTATAAGGCTCATGTCAGTGACAGACACGACAGAGATAATGAGAAGAGTGGTCTTTGAAACAATCATTTTTAAATAAAACCAGGATGAGCATGAACTTGCCTGGAGGATTCAAAGCAGTTATTCAAGAGTCAGGAGCACTCCAGCCTGAGCTGGTTATTTTATAACCAATGTTAATACTCTGAGGGAATATGTGGTTGCCTGGAAACAGAAGCCCTTCACTGAATTCATTAATATTCATTGGTATGTTTTATGAGCCATAATATATGAATTCTCTCCTTTGATTCTAATTAACAGGTAAATATCATCAAATGAAACATTTCAGAATTTATGGAGCTGAGTTTGAATTTTCTATTTTTTTCTTCATATTTTCAACTTCCTTGTGACAGGTTTATTTTCATATGCTGATTTCTTGTGCTCATTCAAAGAACAAATTTAATTTTAAAAGCTTAAGCAAAGAAACTAGCATAAGATGTGGTCCAGTAGAAGAAAGAAAGGACTAGGGCAATGGTCCTCAATGAAGAGATGATGGAAGATAAAAGAAGTTTTAATACTTAAATCACCTCTGTAGGAGCAGACCTAAAATTCTGGCCAAGGTGAAGCTAGATTGTGACCCTTAATTAAATACATAAACATCATGAGTGTGTTTTGGCTTGGATGGATGGTTAAAGTGAAGGATGTATCAGGCAGGTTAAGGGCATGTGGGTAGAAAAGGTGTTGACCATTGTTAGACAACTACATTTGAGGTTAACCATTTATTGACTTTTAGTCAAAAGCCACTCTTCAGATAGTAGTATAGGTTGAATTATATCCACCAAGATGTTATGTTGACCATCTAAGCTCTGAGACCTGTGGATACAACATTATTTGGAAATACGTTTTTGCAGATGGAATCAATTTGAATTGAAGTCCACAGAATGGATCTTAGGCCAATATGACTGTCACCAGAGGAACAGAAGAGACACAGAAATAGAGACACACAGCAGGTGTGAAGAAACAGACATTTACAGTAATGAATATTCAAACAAACCAAAAAAAAAATCCCACCAATGACCATTCCCAGAAATCAAGAGATAGACATACAAGAGATTCTCCCCGAGAGACTTCAGATTTTATTTCTATGTAAGTGTGTGTCTGTATACATGTTTGCCACATGTGTGCTTGTGATCACAGAAGTCAAAAGAGGGTGTCAGATCTCCACAGATGAGTTACAAGTAGTTGTAAACCACCCAACTTGGGAACTGAACTAAGGTCTTCTAAGAGAGCAGGAAGCACTCTTAACTGCTGAGCCATTTCTCCAGTCCAACCTCTAGAGACCTCAGGTCACTTTATAGCTGACACCTTGAGCTCAGTATTTTAACCTCTATAACTGTGAAAGAATAAGTTTCTGAAGTTTTTTTCACTGCCCTGTGAACAAAACTTTGCTATAATATCCAAAATTACTACAGATAGAAAATCATCACGTTTCAAATGACTTAAATGTTTGATTTATTAAAACTAAAATAATCATATTTTATAGATTTTTAATAGCAGAATCTGTGACTAAGTTTTCTGGTTCAAGAACAGAAAAATAGATTCTCTGCCAAAACTTAATATTTTTTCTAATAAATTTTATCAACAGAATATAGATACGCTAAATCACTATCCTAAAAGACATATTTAGGAAGATTTATTTTTTATGAATATGACCCTCAAGAAATAAAATTAATTAGAAAGCTGTAAACAAAATTGTGCTGGTGAGAAAGTGTCCTCCACTTGATTACCTATTGTTTCACAGTAAGATTTTGTTTGTAGGAATGTCATTTACTTACTGATTTGCTCATTTGTTTTAAGATTCATTCATAATCCTTATTTTCATTCACATATGATGTCTATCAGATGATTCACTCTTTTTTCTCTGTCCTTTTAATTTATGATTTCACAAATCAGCTGACAAACGTTGATAAATATCCACAGATCAATGTTGTCACATACCAGAGAATTAGAGACAAGTCCCTTACCAAGATTTTCTCAATGAAGACGAAATATCTCATGTATTCAGCTAATGCATTTTTATTATTCTTAATTAAATGAAGCGTGTCAGTATTTCAAAAGAATGAACTCGAGATAAAGTTAGAAAGGCCTCAAAACTTACAGAAATTCTTGTTGAATCAACCTGAAATTTGTAACATCAAGATCCTGCCATCCATTGTCTCTGAATACCTGTTTCTATTCTGGTTGACTATAGAAATGGAGCCTCACATATAGTAATAGAACCAGACATTTTTGGATTGCCCTATGATGAAAACTTATACAAATAGACCCCCAAAATACTTGAGTAATATTTTAATGTTAAATAATTGTATAAAGTTTATAAAACAACTTTGTAGAAAAGATTACACAGTCACATATGAGGTGATTAAAGCAAGAAAATGTTTCACAACACAAGGCAATAACAGAAATGTAACAAGCTACATACTAACAAAATCTCTGTGAATAGATAATCATGTATATTCAGTTCTTCTTAAATTATTTTCAATGTAGAAGGACAAATGAAATCATTTTGCCAGGGCTGGAGAGATGACACAGCAGTTAAGAGCACTGGCTGCTCTTACAGAGGACCTGGGTTCAGTTCCCAGCATCCCTGTGGTGGTTATCAACCATCTGTAACTCCAGTTTCAGGGGATTTGATGCCTTCTTCTAGTCTCTATGGGCATTGCACAGCATAGGTGCACATACAAGGATGCAGGCAAAACACTTGTACACATAAAATAAAAATAGTTAAATAAAGAAAAATAATTTTTCCAGGCTTTGAGGACAAAATCTACAACAATAACCACACATGCAGAATTCTTTTCAAATTAACTTCCTTATTAATGGAAAATAGATTCTACTGTATCATGCATCTGTTTATTATAAAAGTAATTGTATTTTATAACAATAGAGCACAGAAATATAAATTTGGAGAAGTTAAGTAGATATTGTTGATGTTATCCATTTCTGGATGTCCTTCTTTTTGGGGGTAGTGAGAAAGGCATACGGCCATGCACCATGCAGCATTCAGTCCATGAAGGACCTCTATCCTATAGTGGGTCCATAGGGTTATGATAGAGTTGAAAGGTTCGTGCCATCTAGTGATTTTTTAGCCATGGTAACACTGAACACAGCACATTTCTCATATGTTTGTGGTGAATCAGGTGTAAACAAGCACTACACTGCAGTTGTATTAATTATTGTATAGCACATAGTTTATGAACAGTACATTATAATGATGATAAACAACCTGGTACTAACCTATATATTTATTTCACGCTACTTTTCACTGTTATTATAGAGTATATCCCTTCTATTTATATTTTAATGCCTACTCCCATATATTTTCCCTACTCTACAGGGAGGAACCGTCTATATTCTGTTTGTTATTCTCTTGATGATATCCCACGAGGACATATGAAATGACTGACCTCTACTTGTACGATTGTGAAAGTGTGCAATGACAATGTCACTGAGAAGCATATTTCTCAGAATTTATCCCAGTTGTTAAAAGACACATGACTGTGTTTCACTTTCTATTTACCTGGAGCACTCAGAGGCATTTGATAATTGACTTAGTAGATTGTGCACAGAAGGGTTGGGTATCACTCCTGGGTCAAGTTATGAAAGTCCCCTAACATACTTCCACCCACTTTTTTTTTCCCTTTTCAGTGGTGAATGTGGAAGGAGTGTGTCCACAAAATGAAGCCACGCAAGCAAAACAGATTGGGTCCCTGATTCTGATTACTACTCAAGTGGCTACAACAGAATAGTGCTGATTTTGGACCATTTAAGAAAGAAGTCATATCATATGTTGCTAAGATCATGTCTTATTCTTATTCTAAGCCTAACCTAGCTTGATCAATCAAATAATCCATGTTTATGGCCTGGCTTCCTGAATTTCCTGTCCTACAGAACTGTGTGCAGCTTGAATAGACAAAAGAGGTTAGATTCCAATTTTCTCAAAACATTCCTGATATAATAATATTTCAAAAGGAATTATGGGATTGGACAGGGCATGGTGAGCCAAGAATGCTAGATTAAGACATGTAAACATCATTCTTGAGTAACCATTAAAGGCTAAAATAGAAGCTTCATCCCTACTAGATAGCTGTAATAATGTTATGCTTGTTACTGGAGGACAAAAATAACTATCAAATAGCTGTCAATCTACCAAGCTGTGAACCTTGTGATATACAATTACTGCCAAAATATGCCCACTAGTACAATAGTGGCACAAATATAGCAACAATCAACCAAATTCTGGGTAGATTTAAGGCCCACTCCACAAGACAGAACTGATATCTGGCATCATTGTCATAGCTAACACCTTGTTGATTATACACCGGAAGTGGACAGTAAAACCCTATTGCTGAAGACACCACATGTGAGCAGGAGAGAGGGCGAAATCAAGCTTAGAGTAAGCTGGAAACTCCCTACTACTGGATGGGTGACTTTCATAGTACCAGAAGAAAATGTACAAATGGCTTGGGGAGAACTATCCCCTATAATTCTGCTCAATGATGGGCCCTGCATGATGCACTATCAACATGCCAAGCAAGATGTTCCAGTTGGAGCAATAGTGGAGTGTCTAGTGTATGTACAACTAGCAAATTTTTGATTGGAAATAATGCCTGCCCCTAGAGGTGGAACACACATCTGGAACCTAGACTAGGCCAACCCTGTGTCAGGGGAGGATACAGGCCCGAGTGGGGAAGCCACTGCAATTGTTCTGTTAGATGGATGTGATGTACCTGCTAAATCATCATATGAACATTTGTGTTTATGCCCATAGGTTAAGTTGATATAGCAGCCACAGTTTAGATGTTCTTGCTTCTTTCTCCTTGTGTTTTTATAGTGGATGGAATCCCAGTGAAAGGGGACAACAGTCTATGGCAAAGAGATGATGCAGAGACCCAAAAGTTCAGTATCTTGCCATAATGGGAGGAAGATCATCACACATATATCACCCCCCGCCCAAGGCTCATGGACTTTTGTTGAAGAGGTTGGTGGAAAGAATGTAAGAGCTGGAAGAAGAAGTGAAGTTTTAAACAGAAGTATCCTCAGGCTACTATGCCTTGCCAGCAAGCTATAGTCACACCACCTTCCCACACTCCTCAAGGAGTCAGTGGGGGAGTCAGTTAGCCCTTCCACCCAATCAGTCAGCCTTAACTGCATGTCCGGGAGGGCATAAGGATATATAAGCTGAGAACACCATGAGACACCTCTCTTGCCATTTTGTATGGCTATTGGGAAGTCACAGGATCTATATTTGAGTGTGGACTTTCTAGCACAGCTGTAAATGGAGGGGAGTGGCACCCACTCTTTTGTAAATAAACCCCAACTCTATGCTCTGCTACAAAGCTGAATAAACTCGTTAGGATTTTCAAAAAACAAAACAACAAAAGAAAAAACAGAGCTAATGGAAACCTTCATTATTCCACCAAAGTTGACCCTGTGTTGGCAAATCCTTTAGTCTTTGATTTCTTATTCTTATTTTTCCCCTTAAACGTCAATATATATAACCTGCTCCAAGTTATTTCTGGAAAAATGTGTTAAATATTGCCTCTCTTTGTATTAAACAATAAAACAAAAACAACAACAACAACAAAAACCCTCTACGGCTGAACAAATCATGGACCCTAGCTGAGAACTTATGACTACTAGTCTGCAAAATGGACATAGTAGTAAGCCTACTCTTAATGATTCCCTCATTATACATATAGATTAGTGACATGTACCCATGGTTAGTCAGCCAGCCATCATTACTCAGGTGACCAACCTTAAAGACAATGAGGACCAGTCACTGGGTGCAGGTAAGAAAGGAATTGGCAAGTAAGAAAGGAAATGGCTAGAAAGCCAAGATGGCAGCAGTGTCAGCTCTTAGCGGAGCAAAACCCCAGTGAGAAGATGTCTCATCACTGGCTCCCCTCAGCCTTGGAAGAGGAAGATGTAAAAGACACACACACACACACACACACACACACACACACACACACACACATATATCAAACCTTAACCATGAAAAAAAATGATTCATCTGTTTCCTCGAACAAACAAGAAATGTGGTTTTCTACAATATTGATGTCCTTCTAGCAAAAAATTCAAGCCAGCTAGTAACTGTTGATTCTGTTTTCTGCACAGAGGCAAAAATGCTCTATTTAAAGCACAAGTATAATCATGTGGCCAGAGCTATGGGGACAGGAAAATAGTTGGACCAGCAAAATTGAAATTGGCACTCTTCCTGTGAGCCTGGAACTGTGATTGTCTCCAGTGAAGGTGGTGGTCCCTTTCTGTGAACCCGGGGCTGTGGTTCCCTCCCCTGAACCTGGAGCTATCATTCCCCCCTATGTGTTGGATCTGTGGTCCCCTCTTTGAGCTGGAGTTGTGGTCCTCTCCTGTGAGCCTGAAGCTGTGGTTGCTTCTTGTGAGCTGGAGCTATGCTTCCCTTTTGTGAGCCTGGAACTGTACTCCCCTCCTTTGAGCTGGAGCTGTGGTCCTCTCCTTTGAGCAGGAGCTATGGTCCCCTCATATGACCCTAGAGCTGTGGGCCTCTCTTGTGAGCTAGAGCTATGGACCCCTCCCTTGAACCTCGAGTTATGGTCTCCTTCTGTGAGCTGTAACTGTGGTCCTGTCCTGGGAGTTGGAGTGATGGTCCCCTCCCATGACACAGAGCTGTGGTCCCCTTTTGTGAGCTTGAACTGTGACACTCAGGGAGATGGAATGTCTGTTCTAGAGACTCAGTCCTGCCAACACTTGAATATGCAAATTACATAAACCTCCCCTGTTCCCACTATAAGTTCAACACAGAGGCAATGTCACTGCCATACACAACCTGGGACTTTGGAAGAAGGAGCCATGGGGAATGCAACCACTCAGAGAAGGCTGAAATTGCTGCCCAATATCAACATGGGGAAGTGCTTCATCCTCCACTATGCTCCGACACTAGTCTACCACCAAAAAAGAAAGTGAAACTGTTTCTTGTGGCAGGAGACCAAAGCTGTGGTTTTGAATCCACACGCGGCCTTGGGTAACCAGGCCTTGATGTTGGACCTCTCCCAACCCAATACACCAAGACGTTTTCCATTATTTTTCTATTACTCTTCTAAAGCCTAAATGTGCCTTCCCCTATGCCCTACAGAAATGCACAAGACCCACGCAAACTCAAGAATACAAAAACCCAGCATAGAAATGTGGAAATGGGCAGCAGGTCCCAGGCTTGGCTGAAGAACCATTGGCAGCTGATTACTGCTGGGCGAGGAGAGTTGATCTTCTTAAAGGCAGGGACTCTAGATAGGCTGACTAGACCTCAGTGGATGAGCTTGCACTGAGGAATATCTGGGGACAGTAACTAGACTTGACAGGCCTTAACACAAATGGTAGAATGCATGAAATAGGGGGGTGTGGAGGTTATGGGAGGATGCCAATGAGGAAGGAGTATAAACATGTTGTGTATGAAATACACAAAAACTTATTAAAAATTTATAATTTTACAAAAGAAAAAAGAAAATGTAAAACAACACATTGAACTTCTAAAGATAAAAATCTCATTCTGTGAAGTTAAATGAAAGACAAGAATTACTGTAATAATTAAACTGATATAATTATCAAACTAAAATTATGTAATAGTATTTCAGAATGCAAATTCATAACTCCATATGCATATTGTAATTTATGAATATTATTTAAAAACAAAACTGCACTACAAAGCTTCAACAGTAATGTGAAATTTGCCACTGTGGCTATAATATGAGTTTGCCATTCACTTCGTTTCCAAATTCTACAACTTATACAAAGTTTCACTATAATCATGTTTTCTTTTAAGAAAACACTGCTAATATTACCCAAATCCAACAGATGAGAATAACAAAAATCAGAGCAGAAATTAATGGAATAAACAAAAGAAAACAATAAAAGAATCAATGAATCTAAGAGCTGATTCTTTAAAAAGCTAAACAACATAGACTGACTCAGTCTAGTTAACCAAAAGAAAGAAAGAGCAAATCCAAATCAATAAAATCAGAGATGAAAGAGAAAGTATCACAACAGACACTAAAACGATCCAGAACATTATAAGAGAATACTTTAAAAACCTATACTCTATTAAATTTGAAAACCTAAAAGAAATGGATGGGTACCTAAAATCATAGGAACCTCCAAAACTAAACCAAGAAGAGGTCAACAGTTTAAACAGTTCCATAATATATAAGGAAATTGAAACAGCAATACAAAACCTCTCGACTAAAAAAAAACCCAGGCTCAGATGGATTTACAGCAGAATTCTACCAGAAATTTAAAGAAAGAAGGTCTACAATCAATACTACCTTAATTATTCAAAAAGATAGAGGCAGAGGGAGCACTCCCATATTCCTTCTATGAAGGAAGCTTCACTCTAATACCAAAACCATGTAAAGACACAGCCCAAAGCAACTTCCTCCAGGAGCTGCTCATCTCAAATTGAAGGCTAAAAACACTCACTGGGAGGATTTGCAAATTTTCTACTTTTAGCAGAAGTATGCTTTGCAGTTTTTAAATGAAAGCAAATGAAGAACTTGGGTATGTTTTGTTTGTTTAGTTTGGATTGTTGTTGGAAATCTGAAGCTATCAATTTACAATGAAACTGTTCATGCCGGATTGTAATGAGAGTGATTGTGCTTTATGAGACTACTACATGAGCAGGCAGATCGGTAAATTTTTTTATATTTGCTTTCTGTTAGATGCTTCTTAATAAACAAGTTTTTTAAAAAAGAAAACTATAGACTCATAGCCTTAAGGAATATAGATACAAAAATTCTCAACAAAATACTTGCAATCCACATACAGACACACATCCAAAAGATCATCCACCATGATCAAGTCGGCTTTATCCCAGAGATGCAGGGATGGTTCAATATATGCAAGTCAATAAACATCAGAAGTCATATAAATGGAATCAAACACAAAAATCACATGGTCATTTCAATAGATTAAAAAAAGGCCTTTGACAAAACTCAGCATGTATTCATGATAAAAGTCCTAAAGGGAATTGGACTATAGGGAACACACCTCAACATAATTAAACCTATATACAATAAAACCACAGTCAACATCATTCTAAGTGGAAAAAAGCTGGAAGCATTTCCATTAAAATCAGGAACCAGGCAAGGATGACCACTACCTCCACTCCTTTTCAATACAGTACTTGAAATTCTTGCTAAAGCAATAAGATATGAGAATGAAATTAAAGGAATACTAATTGGAAAAAAAGAAGTCAAACAATCTATACCTAAGAGATGCCAAAAATTCCCCCCAGAAAACTCCTAGAATTGATTAACACTTTAGTGAAGAGGCAGGTTATAAAATTAATTTACAAAAATGAGTACCCTTTCTATACACCAATAACAAGTAATTGGAGAAAGAGTAGAGAGTATAGGGAAACCCTCCCATTCACCATAGCCTCAAGTACATATGTGTGTGTGTGTGTATGAAAATTTTAAATCTTTAATGAAAGAGACCAAATAAGACATCTAAAGATGGAAAGACCTCCCATCCTCATGGATTGGAAGAATTAATATTGTGAAAATGACCATCCTACCAAAAGCGGTATGTAGATTGAATTCAATCCCAATAAAAATGCACATGACATAATTCACAGAATTAGAAAAAAAATCCTTAAATTCATATGGAAGCATAAAAGACTCCAAATAGCCAAAGCAACACTGAGCACAAAGAGTAATGCTGGGGCGGGGGGGGTATTACTATACCAGATCTCAAACTATATTACAGAGCTATAGTCATAAAAACTGCATGGTACTGGCACAAAAATAGATACACAGATCAATGGAACATAATTGAAGACCCAAACATGAGTACACAAAATTTCAGCCACCAGATATTTGACAAAGGTACCAGAAACACACAATGGAGGAAAGACAGAATCTTCAACAAATGGTGCTAGAAAAACTGGATCTACTCCTGAAGAAAAATGAAATCATATCCTTACAGAAGTCACCTCCAAATGGATCAAAGACCTCCATGAAACTCAAAACTCTGAAACTATTCTAAGAAAATGTTGGCAGTAACCTCCAAGGTATGGGTGTGGAAAGGACTTTCTTTTTTAAAAATTATTTATTTAATAACCACATGATTAGAAGAAGCATTTCATTATAGCATTAACATAGTCAATAACAATTTCCAGAGTAAAGATGCATCTGTTTCAAAATTGGCTGTAAATTTTTAGGTTCAGAGTTGAATTAATACAGTTATAAAATATTGAACTCCATATAAACCCTATGAGACATAAAATTGAATGAGGTTTTAACATTTAACAAAGATCTCCATTTCATTTTAAAATATACTGTTTCATACATAAGTCTCATTTTTAATGTTACGAACACTTAGATGCTTGCAAATACCTCTCTACTTTCTATGTATCTGATTATTACTAGACACATTCGGTTACTTTCTGTGAGCAAAAGGAGCATGGATATAAATCCATCAAGTAGATTTCAAGGGTAATCTGTTTCACCTCTATTAATTAACATGGAGCAAATTTTTATGCTTCTTCCTCAAATATAACTCATTTTGTTTATTTTCTGAGTTTTTGTGTGTATTTTACACAGAACATCCCAACCAATCTTATTCATCTATATATCCACATTCCAAATGGCACCCTCCCATAGCCTCCCCTGACACACACACACTGGAACCCATATACTCTGTCATCCCTGTTACTGTCCGCTGTGTTGTTGGCACCCCCAGCCATTCTCCAGTGCTTTTCCATCTGATGAATCTAGTCAGCCTACCTAGAGTTTCGTGTTTTAGGAAAATCAGCTCTTCCTCATCTAATATCAATCAGTTACCAATATTCCTTTAGATAAGATTGGGGTCTGCTGTTCATTTTCCAAGTTCTATTCTGGGTTACTGTCTGGGAGTCTTTTGGGCCACCCTTGCCAACAACTCAAAGGAAGGTATTTCCTGTCTGGCATTGTTTTTTGATATGTAGCTTTTAGCTATACACATGGACTCTTAAAGAATTATATTGATCCCTTTAATTTTTGGCTATATTTTTCTTTTGGGTGTTTAAGACCACACAGTTGGCCGAGATATACCAATTTAGTTTTATTCTTAAGGTCGTTTGAGGATCTGTTCCTCAGGGGTCACATGGGCTTGGGAGGAGCCCTTGGCTCCTTTCTTTTACCAGTTCCATCTATGTGACGTTAAGTCAAAGATCCCGCTCGACCATTGCTGGATTCATTTGGAAGCATGGATGAAATGTTTCCTCTGTGTAGACCCTCCTCTTTGTAGACTGAACACTGGTTCAAGTCCATTTGGTAGGATCTCCATGGCCTCCTTGATCAAGAGGACAGGTGATGTACCACAGTTACAGAATATTTTGAGAGATGCTCATAGTCCCCTGGAGCTTAGTCAACCTAGGAGGGCAAGGAGAAAAAACTGTCCTTTATGTCCCTCTGACAAAATTAGTGTAGGCCTCAAAGTATGGCTATTAGAGATCCTAGAAGTTTTGTTCCACCAGTCTGGTACTTTTAATTACCATGTGCTATGTAGATAAACTTAAGCAAAGATCAAATGCTTTTGGATAAACCTTGCCTAGACATGTATTATACTCCTTGAGCTAGTTGTATATTTAATTTGTCAGTAGGTGGTTTGATTAATATGGTTCCCTCTGGTTTTTAAACTAGCTACTCATTATTTGTCTCTAGCATTGTCTAACCCTATCACCATAGTTTCCACAATTAAAGTGCCCCAATCTTTCCCATTTCTCCCTTAATAATACACTTCCCCTATGGTCCCATCTCTCTTGAGCTCCTTCTTTCCCTTTTTCCCCAAAGTTCCATGTATAACCCTCCCTTCGACCTACCCTTAAAATAACCCCATTTTTATCCATATCTCCCTTATTAAAACCTGTTTCCTACTGTTCTTCTCTTTCAGATTCTTTTTTTCCTTTACCTCCCTGTTTCTTTTCCATTATCCTGGTTCCTGTAGTTATGTCTGGATACATACTCACTTATCAGGATTTGGTGCTAGGATCTACATCTAAGGGACAACATACATCTTTTTTTTTTTCTAAGTGTGTTACTTTATTTAGTATTACAGTTTCTAGTTCCATCCATTTACTGCAAATTTCATGATTTCATCTTTCTTTACTGCTGAGTAAAATTCCATCGTACAAATGAACCACATTTTCATTATCACTCATCACTTGAGGGACATTTAGGTTGCTTCCATCTCTTAGCTATCGTGAAAAGAGCAGCAACAAACATGGATGTACAAGTATCTCTGCAATAGGATGAGTTCTTTGGGTATATGCTAAGGAATTGGTATAACTGTGTCAAATGGTAGTTTCATTTGTAGGTTTTTAAGAGTTCTCCATACTGCTTCCCATAGAGGTTGAACAAATTTGCAAAGCCACCATCAGAGGATGAGCATTCCCCTTTCCCCACATCCTCTCCAACATTTGCTATCATTTGTTCTCTTGATCTTAGCCAGTCTGACTGGGGTAAGACAAAATCTTAAGGTGATTTTAGTTTGCATTTCCCTAATTGCTAGTGATGTTTGAACACCTTTTAATATGCTTTTAGCCATCTTTATTTTTTCTTTTAGGAACTCTCCTGCAGCTCCTTAGCCCATATGTTTTTTGTCTTTTTGAGACAGGGTGTAGCCCCAGCTGTCCTGGAACTCACTATATAGACCAGGCTGGCTTCGAACTCACAAAGATCTGCCTGCCTCTGCATGCCAAGTGCTGGGATTAAAGATGTGAGCCACAATCCCATTTTTTAATCGGGTTACTTCTTTTCTTGATTCTTAGTGGTTTTTTTGTTTGTTTACTGTTTGTTTTTGTCTTTTTGAATCAGGGTCTCCCTGTAGCCCCAGCTGTCCTGGAACTCACTATGTAGAGCAGGCTGGCCTTGAACTTACAGAGATCCACCTGCCTCTGCCTCCCAAGTGCTGGGACTACAGGCGTGCACCACCACGCTCACAATTCTTTGTTTTTCTAGTTCTTTGTAGGTTTTGGATGTTAAACCTCTGTCAGATGTGTAGCTGGTGAAGATTTTCTCCCATTCTGTGGGTTTTCTCATCACTTCCTTGGTTGCTTCTTTAGTTTAATGAGGTGTCGTTTTTTTTATTCTTGACCCTGTTTCCTGGGCAGTTGATGTGCAGTTTAGAAAAGCCTTTCCTACACCTATACTTTGTGGGTTATTGCCAATGTTTTCTTCTAACAGTTTCAGAGTTTCAGGCTTCACATTGAGGTCTTTGATCCATTTGGAGTTGACTTTTGTGCATGGTGAAAGATAGGGGTTTAGTTTCATTCTTCTACAAGTGGAGATCCAGTTTTGCCAGCACCATTTGCTGAACATCCTGGCTTTCCTCCAGTGAATTTTCTTGGCCCCTTTATCAAATAGGTGGCTGAAATTGCATGTATTCATATCTGGGTCTTCAATTTTTTTCCATTGATCTATGGGTCTATTTTTGTGCCAGTACCATGTTGTTTTTATGACTATAGCTCTGTAATACAGTTTGAGATCTGGTATAATAAGCACCCCCCCCCAGAATAGCTCTTAGTGCTCAGGGTTGCTTTGGCTATCTGAGGTTTTTTGTGCTACTGTATGAATCTTAGGATGGCTTTTTCCAGCTCTGTGAATAATGTCATGGGGATTTTGATTGGCATTGCATTGAATCTATAAGTGGCTTTTGGTAGGATGGTAATTTTCAAAATATTATATCTTCTAATCCATGAGCATGGGAGGTCCTTCCATCTTCTGATGTCTTCCTCAATCTCTTTCTTTAAAGATTTAATATTTTCATTGTAAAGGTCTTTAATGTCTTTGGTCAGGTTTATTCCAAAATATTTTATTTATTTTTATTGCAGCTATTGTGAAAGAGAGTGTTTCCATGCACTCTTTCTCTGATTACTTGTTATTGATACAGACTTTTGTAGACTAATTTTGTAACCTGCCACATTATCAAACATGTTAATTTTTTTCTAGGTTTTTTTTCTGGTGGAACTTTTGGAGTCTCTTAGGTATAATATATCATCTGCAAAAAGGGATAATTTGAGCTCTTCTTTTCCAATTATTAGTCCTTTAATTTCCTTCTTTTGTCTTATCGCTCTTGCAAGAGTTTCAAGCACTAAGTTAAAAAGGAATGGAGATAGTGGGCAGCCTTGCCTGGTTCCTGATTTTAGTGGTAATGCTTCCAGTTTTTCTCCATTTATAATGATGTTGGCTGTGGGTTTGTTGTATATGGCTTTAATAATATTGAGGTATGTTCCCTCCAGTCCAATTCCCTCTTGGACTTTGAACATAAATGCATGTTGAATTTTGTCAAAGGCCCTCTGTGCATCTATTGAAATGACCATGTGGTTCTTGTTGTTGAGCCCATTTATGTGATTTATGACATTTGTTGACTTACGTATATTGAACCATCCCTGCATCTCTGGAATAAAGCCAGCTTGATCATGGTGGATGATCCTTTTGATGTGTGTCTGTATGCGGTTTGCAAGTATTTTATTGAGAATTTTTGCATCTACGTTCATTAAGGATATGGGTTCACAGAGATCCACCTACCTCTGCCTCCCAAGTGCTGAGATTAAAGGTGTGAACCACCACACCCAGCTTGGATGATTTTTTTGATGTGTGTCTGTATACGGTTTGCAAGTATTTTGCTGAGAATTTTTGCATCTATGTTCATTAAGGATATGGATCTATAGTTTCCTTTTATGGTTATATCTTTACCTGGCTTTGGTATTAGAGTGATGCTGGCTTCATACAAAGAATTTGGAAGCTCTCCCTCCATTTCTGTTTTTTGAATACATTAAGTAGTATTGGACGTAGATCTTCTTTACATGTCTGGTAGAATTCTGCTGTAGATCCATCTGGCCCTGTGCTTTTTTTACTCAGGAGGTTTTGTATCACTGTTTCAATTTCCTTATGTGTTATGGGTCTGTTTAAGCTGTTGATCTCTTCTTGGTTTAGTTTAGTGGTTCCCATGCTTTTAGATGCCTGTCCATTTCTTTTAGGTTTTCAAATTTAGTAGTGTATATGTTTCTAAAGTATTACCTTATAATGTTCTGGATCTTTTGGTATCTGTTGTGATATTTCCCCTTTCATCTCTGATTTTGTTGATTTGGAGGTTCCCTTTCTTTCTTATGGTTAACTGGGCTAGTGGTCTGTCAATCTTGTTTATCTTTTCAATGAACCAACTCTTGGATTCATTGATTCTTTGTATTGTTTTCTTTGTTTCTATTTCATTAATTTCTGCCCTGATTTTTGTGATTTCTTCTTGTCTTCTGGGTTAGGGTTTCATTTCTTGTTGCTTTTCAAGTGTCTTCAGTTACAATGTTAAGTCATTTATTTGTGTTCTTTCCGATTTTTTTAATGCAGGCACTTAGAGCTATAAATGTCCCTCTGAGGACTGCTTTCAACATGTCCCAGAGGTTTTGTTGTGTTGTATTGTCTTTTTCATTTAGTTCCAGGAATAGTTTTCTTTCTTAATTTCTCCTTTGACCCATTCATCATTCAGGAGTGTGTTGTTTAATCTCTGTGTGTTCACGTAGTTACTAGGGTGTCTTCCAGGGTTGATTTTAAGCTTTGCTGCATTGTGGTGTTATATAATGAATGGAATTATTTCAATTTTTTTTGTATTTGTTGAGGTTTTTTTTTGTGTGTGTGTGCCCCAGTATATGATCGATTTTGGAGAAAGTTCCATGGGGTGCTGAATAGAAAGTATTTGGTGCTTGGGTGGAATATTTGGTAGATGTCTCTTAGGCCCTCTTGATATATGGTATTGTTTACTTCAAATGCTGCTTTGTTAGTTCTCTGTCCTATTGACCTATCTGATGGAGAAAATGCGGTAATGCAGTCCCCCACTATTAATGAGTTGGGATTAATCTGGGTCTTAAAATCTTATTTTACTGATTTTATGAAGTTGGTTGCACCAGAGTTTGGGGAATATATATAAATGATTTTAATATCTTCTTGGTCAATTGTTCCTTTCATTAGCCCTCTTTATCTCTTCTCATTAGTTTTAAAGTCCGTTTTGTCAGATATTAGAATTGTGGTGCCCAGTTTTTTTCTTAATTCACTTGAAATGTTTTTTTCCATCTTTTCACCTTAAGGTAGTGCTTGTCCTTGAAAGTGAGATGAGTTTCTTGCAGACAACAAAAAGATGGGTTTTATTTCTTAATCCATTCAACTAGTCTGTGTCTTTTGACTAGGGAGTTCATTCCATTGATATTTAAAGTTATTAGTGAAAGATGTGTACTGATTCCTGTAGTTTTTATTTCTGTTCACATTCTTGGGGTGGCTGTGCATTTCCACAATTATACCTTCATTAAGTTCCTTTCTTTAATCCCTTGGGTAAAGTTGTTCCTTTCTTCAGCTCTTTGTGTTGCTTCAAGAATTCTCTGAAGGGCTGGTTTTGTGGACATGAATTCTTTCAGCCTATTTATGTCAGGGAAGATTTTTCTTTACCTTTGACTATAATAGACATTTTGGCTGTATAAAGTAATCTGGGTTGGTATCTATGGTCATTTAGAACTGAGAATACTTTGGTCCAGCCTCTTCTGGCTTTCATAATTTGCACTGAAAAGTCAGCTGTAATTCTGATGGGTTTTCCTTTGTACAGGACTTGTTGCTTTTCTTTTGAAGCATTCAGTATTCCTTCTTTGTTCTCTATGTTTAGTGTTTTACTATGATGTGCTGTGGAGAATTTCTTTTCTTGTCCGGTCTATTTGGTGTTCTATATGTTTCTTGTATTTGTATGGGCATGTCTTTCTTAAATTTTGGGAAATTTTCTTCTACAATCTTGTTGAAGATCTGGTCCATACCATTATCCTGAGATTTTTCTCTGTCTTGTATGCCTATGTTTTGTAAGTTTGGTCATTTTATGGTGTCACACAATTACAGCATATTCCATTCTTGTGTTTTCTTAAATTTTTCATAATCTTTGCTTTAGTGATCCAATTTGTCCACTTTATCTTCCAGTCTTGATAGTCTGTTTTCCATTTTGTTCACCCTATTGGTGAGGCTTTCTCCTGTCATTTCTAATTGGCTTGATGAGTGTTTCACTTCCTCCTTCATTTCAACTTGAGTATCCTTCAATATTTCTGACTCTTTTCTGAATTCATTCAGACATTTATCCCTATTTTCTTTCAGCTCTTTGATTTGTGTGTTCTTTAAATTCACTGAATTGTTTTATCATGTTTATAATTGTTCTTTTGAGTTCCATGTCCTGAGTTATCTCTGGGGGGTTCTCATTGTGCTTCTCTAGAGGACTGATGGTACTTGGTGGGGATATATTATTTTGATTTTCATGTTATTATTTTTTTTCTGTGACTTTGACGGGTGGATTTCTTTTGTAGATTCTGGTTCTTGTATAAGACTCAAGCCTTCCTTTGTTAAGTTCTGCTTCTTTCTGTAAACTTTATGTACCTTTGTCATTTGCTTGTTGCACATGAGAAGCTGGTTGGTCTAGGCTTCAGGTTCTCTCTTTTGATTTTATATTGGAGTAGCCAAATTGTTTTCATCTTGCTGCTCAGTAGTTCCCACAGAGGCCCAAATTGGGTGAGGATCAGATGCTGTCAGGCTTTCTCTTAAGATATTTGTTCCCTCCAGGAAAGATGCTGGCCTCAGGAATTTGAGGGCTGGGTTGGCCTGGGAGCAGGGCCCAGGAAAGTTGCTGGTAACCAGGGATATAAAGGGAGGTGGGGGTGAGAAGAAGCCCAAGGGCTCCTCGGGACCAGTCAAGCTGCTGGCTCGAAGAAGCTGTGGGACTGGGCTGCCCAGAGATGCAAAGGGAGGTGGGGACTAGAAGAGGGAATTGGCTTGGTCTAGATGCAAAGGATCAGGAAGCGATGGAGAGTTTGGGCCAAGAGGTCAGTCCAGAGGTCTGGGGTGGCAAGACAGGAAATGTGCCTGTCCCCCTGCCAGGCAAGCTGCTGGGTCTAGAACGGAAATGACTTTCTAAATTGAACACCAGTTGCTCAGGAATTATGGTCAACAGTCAACAAGCGGGACCTCATTAAACTGAAAAACCTCTATACAGCAAAAGAAATAAGAAAGTAAAGAGAAAACCCACAGAGGTAAAAATCTTCACCATTGATACATCTGACAGAGTTCTAACACCCAGAATATATAAAGAACGCAAAGAACAAAAAATCAAGGAAACAAATGGCCCAATTAAAAGATAGGCTAAAATATATACAAATTCTCAAAGGAAGAAATAAAAATGGCTAAGAAACATTTTTAAAAGTGTTGAACATCTTTAGTAATTAAGTAAATGCAAATTAAAACCACCTAAGATTTCACCTTACTCCAGTGACTGACTATGATCAAGAAAACAAATAACAATGTTGGTGCAATTTTGAACTCATGGAACCCCTATGGAAAATTCTTAAAAAGCTAAAAATGAACCTATCATATGACCCAGTTATACCACTCCTTGGCATATACCCAAAGAACTCATCCTCTTGCAGAGACACTTGTACATCCACGTTTGTTCATTCTCTTTTCACAAGAGCTAAGAGATGGAAGCAATCTAAGTGTCCTTCAACCAATGAGTAGTTAACAAAAAATGTGGTGCATTTACACAATGGAGTGCTACTTAGAAGTAATGAAAGATGAAATAATGAAATTTTCAAGTCAATGGATGGATCTAGAAAGTGTTATACTAAGTAAAGTAACACAGACTCAGAAAAGCAAGATGTATGCTGTCCCTCATTTGTGGTTCCTAGCACCAAATCCTTATATAAGTGAGTGCATACTCTGATGTAGCTGCATAAACCAGCAAATTTTGAATTGGTTACATAATACAATATACAATGCCCACTCCTAGGCGTGGAACACACATTTGGTACTGTAGACCAGGCCAACCCCCTGTGACAGGGGAGGATATGGGCCCCAGTGGGAAGCCACTGAAATTGTTTTGTTAGATGGATGTGATGCATCTGCTAAAATACCATCCAAGCATTTGTGTTTATACCCATAGGTTAAGTTATTATAGCAGCCACTGTTTAGATGTTCTTCCTTCTTGTTGTTTGTGTTTTTATAATAGATGAAATCCCACTGAAATGGGCCAACAGCCCATGGAAAACTGATAATGCAGAGACCCAAAAGTTCAGTGCCTTGCCACAAGGGAGGAAGATCATCCCCCACCTACCACTCCCTCCAAGGCTCAGGGACTTTTGCTGAAGAAGTTGGCTGAAGGAATGTAAGAGCTGGAGGAGGTGGTGGAATATTAACTGAAAGTGTCCTCAGACCACCATGCCACAAGCTATAGTCACACCTCCTTCCCACATTCATCAAGGAGTCCAATGGGGAGTCAGTTACCCCTCCCACCCAATAAGTAGACCTTAGCTGCACATGGGGGAGGGCCTAAGGATATATAAGCTGAGAATGCCATGAGGCCCCTCTCTCACCATTTTGTGCAGCTGTGGGGAAGTAACAGGATCTATATTTGAGTGTGGACTTTCCAGTGCAGACATAAATGGGTGGTGCCCACTCTTCTGTAAATAAACCCCCACCTTATTCTCTGTTAGCAAGCCCAATAAATTTGTTAGGATTTTTTATAAAATGAACAGAGTTAATGGACATCTTCATTATTCCACCAAAGTTGACCCCATGTTAGCAAATACTGTGGTCTTTGATTTTTTTTTTTTTTCGGTCTTTTTGGGACAGGGTCTCCCTGTGACCCCAGTTGTCCTGGAGCTTGCTAGGTGGACCAGGCTGGCCTCAAGCTCGCTCTGCCTCCCAAGTGCTTGGATTGAGCCTTATATTTTTATGTAATCTGCTTCAAGTTATTTCTGGAAAAATGTATTAAAAATTGCCTCTCTTTGGAATAATAAATTATCATTTTTAAAAAAGTAGGAGATGGGGAAACTGGGTGTTGATTTGAAATCTGATGTATGGGTGAAGATACTTTTATTAATAATATTCATAGATAAAATTGCTTCAAGAGAGAAAGAAGGTGTCTAACTAAAGCCTTTAGAGAAAAGCACCCTGAGCTGAGCAGGTGGCTCAAGCCTGCAAACCCATGATTTGGGAGGTGGAGGCAGCAGCATCAGGAGTTCAAGGCCCACTTCAACTACATAATGGAGTTTGAGGCCAACCTGGGCTTCTGACACCTGTCACACACACAAAAATATATTAAGACTTGGTTATCATTAGTAGACACCCACAAAGATGAAAGCTTTGTCCTTACCCAGTAGGCTCTGGGAGAAGGTTGAGAATAAAGAACAAATTTGAAGGAAAAAAAAATTACAGACAAGTATCCCAGTGACCACCCATCAAAGAAGCTTCTTTTTCAAGAGACAGAGGTAATTACAGAGTTCTACTACTGGTCACACACATCCCTTGTCTGTGAATTGTCCAAGTCTAAGTGGCACATCTAGGATGCAACCTCTATACCTGACTCATGGAGCATAGAACAAGGGATGAAGAGAACACTAATGCATCTTTCAGCTCTCTATGGAGCTCCCTCATGCAACAGAGAGCCAGGAACACAAAAGTTCACAAATGGTCAAAACACAGAAAACAAGTCTGCAGAGTGTGGGTCATTGGAGAGGACTCCTATATTGAGGTCCACCAACCCAAGGCTCAGGAATCATTGCAGAAGAGGGGGTGGAAAGATTGTTAAAGCCAGGGACAGAGGTGCATGACCATATGGAAATAGTCCTATAGGTTCCTGGGACTCGTCTCATACAAACCTACAGCAATGGCGTCAGAATGCAGAAGACCCATGCAAATTTAAGCAGACAAAAACCCAGCCCAGAACTGTTTTACAGAAGGTGTCAATCTTAGTGGAAGAATTATTGGCAACTGATTACTGCTGGGTGAGGAAGATCTCATCTTCTTAAAGGGAGCTCTCTAGACAGGCTGTCTAGATTCCAGTGGATGAATTTGTACTGAGGGACATGTGGGGACTAACTTTACATGATAGGCCTTAACACAAATGACAGTGGAGTGTATGGACTCCACAAATGACTGGAGTGTATGAACTCCAGTGGGGGTCCGTGGCAGGGTGCCAAAGGGGAAGGTGTGTAAAGATGATTTTCTTTATGCACAAAAATTCAATAAAATTTTTTAAAAAAGAATTTTTTTAAAGAAAAAATTCAGGAAAAATGAACATTTGCTGTGAAGGTTGTTAACACAGAGACATTTCATTTTACATAGAAATATTTTCAACAAAAATATTAAAATGGCAATGAACCACGCTTAAGGCCTGAGTATATATAGCTTCCTCTTTTCCCAGATATTTTCTGGTAATCACACAAACAAGATTTTAACTTTATTTAAACATCAAAAACATATTAACTTTTCCTGAATTCCTTGTGACTTACAGTTTTACCTTATCAGCTATAATCTTATCCAGCATACCTCAGGAGCCAACCTGTGATTTCACTTACCAAAAAGGAGTTTCATCAGGAGCTCTCTGAGTTATTACTTTAGAAGCCATCAGAATCCAAATGGCATGCCTATAGAAAGACATATGAGCACAAATGACTTGAAAAGTCCAAGTGTATGTCTCTTATCCTATCCCTGAGCAACTCTCTACTAAACCCAGAGCCCAAGTCTATGTTAAAATTTCTTCTTTATGAATTCCAAATCTGTTTCACACTGGTAAAAGAAATCATTATAGTTAATTGCTTGAATATCTAAATTCATCAGGACAATATTGATACTGTAAGGTGGATATAAGTGCTTGGTTGGCATATGCAAAGCCACATTCTTTGGTCTAAAAGCAGAGTTGTAGCTAAAAGAATGGGGTTAGGTTAGGTAGTCACTGAGCCAGTTATTTGCCTGTTGGCCTTCATTCATCTCTCACCCCTTTTATAGATGCACACTATGCTGTTAGGTCTGGGAGTTAGCAGACAATACTTTTCAAGTCCCTATGGAGAAATCAAAAGATGTGCTATGGCTTATATATTAAGGTCCCAGAAGGCCCATGTATTCAAGGCTTGGCCCTCAGCTGTTCATAGGTGACTTAAGCTTTACGAGGCAGAGCATATTGGAAGGCAGTTAGGTCATTCGGAATGTGCCAATGAAGATATTATTGGGACCCTGTCTAGCCCTCCTGGCCACTACAAAATAAGTAGCTTTGCCCACCCTACTCCCTACCATAATGTCCTGCCTCACCACAAGCCCAAAGTGACTTGGTAAAGTGACCAAGGATTAAAGCCTCTGAAATGGTATAGCAGAGTAAATCATTCCTCCCTGCAAGCTGCTTTTCTCAGCCATTTTGTCACTGTGATAGAAGCTGATGAGAACATCAGGGAAAAGGAGAGATTATTCCTGCCTTTAGATCTGGCAGTGTAGAAGTTGAAGGAAACGTAGCAGAGACAGAGTGATAGTATCATACTCTAGGAGTTCAGTGGGGGCTACATCTTTTTTACATGTTCCAGTCTTTATGAAGTCAACACTGCTTCTATGCAAGCAGCCGTAAGTCTACAGCAAGTGGTGCCTCTGTGGTATAGCATCTACCTTTCCCTGGTCTACCCAGAGTAATAGCAGCTCCTCAATGTTAAGAGTTTTACCTATTTGCCATTTTGTTCCTATAGCCACTGTCTATTTGAAGTCCTTGGAATGGAGGACAAGACACGTGCCACATCAAGAAGAATTCTAAGTCACAGTCTGTAATCTGCAACATTGCGGGGACCCAGGGATTCTTCAGATGGAACCAGGTGATAAGAGAAGAAGTACACCATCAAGGATCAGACTCCTGGCAAAAGCCAAATGGCCAAGGTTAGGGATAGTCAGCATCCATTTCTTCCTCTAAAAGTTCTGTTATTTTTTTCTCTAAAGTAAATAAAAAGTTGTATTTGTATAGTGAATAAAGAAAAGTGTTTTGATAATCACATTTGAAGCATACTATGGATTGGAATAAGACAATATTTAAATGTTAGCTGAATGATACACAACCATTAAATGTCACAAAGCCTCACTAGTCCTTTATATAAAATATGGATAATATTATTAAAGTATTAAGGCACATTTACTAGATTGAATTCATTTTTCATTACAGTATATTAACACCAATACTACAAATCTCCTAAGGTCAAAAATAATTGCTAACATTTATTGAGCGTTAGCCAATCCACTAAAGGGCAAAAACTTCTTCATTTGGAATGTTGTGCATTCTAGAACCCTACATCACATATACTTTCATAAATGCAAAACCTGAGCCTCGGAGAGGTTAAATAATCTGCTGAGGTCATTGAACTAGTACATCTAAAGCCAGTACTCCAACCTATGCAATCTGATTCCTAAGCCAGCAAACACCACAGGACAGTAACATTCTCTCTGTGTTAAAACTTTCCAATCCATGTGACGCTTTTAATGAATGGCAGGTCATAAGACCATAACCATAATAACTGGATGAGTAAGTTGGGCTGAGGGCACATCATAACATTCAGTCAAGAGCATTGCAGCTCAGATGAGGTTGCCAGCTCGGGTTTGGGTACCCTCATCTCAGATCTCACTGAGCAAGCATGGCTGTACATTATAGAATAGCAAGGCTAGTGAGACACAACTGCCCTCCATTAGGACAAACTGGAGTAGTTCATATTTTTCCCTCTCTTTGAATACATTCAAAATAATAAATCCTTAAGAACACAGAAGACGAGCTGCTTGTAGAGAGTAAATAGTGTGCTCCTCATCATCATTGGGGTAAGCTAACTTCATCAGTTGGCATAATGATTAAAATAACTAAAATCAGAGCTGAATTTGACAAATGACCTGATGCAAGAAACAAAAACCCAAAACCTTAGAAGCCAAGAGGCTCTTTCTCCACACTCCTGAGATCACTGCTTTCCTCCTCAAGTCTCGCCTGAACAGCTGCCTCCTTCTCCACCTCCTCTTGAAGCACTTTGTGACATGATGGATAGAAAATGCTGTGTGAAAACAAATTGGATGGTATTCTCTCTTATTATCTAGGATTCCTTGATCTTCCTACAGAGTTTTTAATAAACATTTGAATTATTTACAGTAATCTACAAAGGCATTTTAATAGTGCATATAGTACAGAGAGTGAAAAATGTCTTTGTTTCCCTCTGACGGGGCCAATGAACCGTGACGCCAATGATTGCCTCATTTGTAATTATTCATGGTAAAGATCTTCATTCAGCAGCAGAAATTTTCTGGCTCTGGGTCCTAGTGATTATGGGAGCATGAGAATTCTTTGCTGCAATCTCACCCCAGGACAAGCTGTACTGCACATAAAGTTGGGAAGACAGACTTCAGAGAAACAGATGCAGACACTATTGTTACTGCCAGTTGTTACAACAGCAAGTCCAAGAGAGCCAGATAAAACATTTAGATTTTACTCTTTTCTTTTTGTTAAACTGTGTGTGTGTGTGTGTGTGTGTGTGTGTGTGTGTGTGTGTGTGTGACGGTCAGGGGACCACTTAAAAGATTAGTTGTTATTTGTGCTCAGTTGTATTGCAATAATTTAGGAGGGTGCTCTCGGTCAGTCCGTGTTGAGTTCTCCCCCCAGAAATGGAAAGTAGATATTAATAATAAACAAATGGAATGAACTGAAAATATCCTTACATAAAAATTATTGCTCAAACTTGCCCAAATATGAACTTCTCCCAGAACTCAGCCTTATCCTTGGGACAGTTAAGTTATAGGGGTCAATACGTCTTTTTTTCTTGCATAAGACATGTAGCATGAGAGATCTGCTGCCTAAAACTTTCTTTCATAATAAGGGGATTGCAATAAGGGGATTATGAATTTGCAAGTTGGAGTGGTGGTATGAGGTACATGAAAGTGCATGTATGTGAGTGAATGTTCATTCAAGGAAACCTGTGTAGCACTATCCACTGTCCCATTACCCACATGGTGGTGGTTGAAACCCTTGGCTATTGAAGGGTTTTAATATGTGATGAGTCACTTGATCAACTGCCACAGTTTGTAACCACACATTGTGTGTATATTGAGGAGGAAGGAAAGGAGAATGGGGAGAGAATGGGAGGAAGATAGAAAGAAAGAAGGAAAGAAGAGAAGAGTCAAGAAGACTAGGAAGGTACAGTGAAGCTTTTTTGGCATAAATTTCATTCTTTCAGAGGAGATTTTATTCCAAACAGGTATTATAGTCTGGGAGACTGTTGTGAAAGGTTAAAGCATCTGAAATAACAGCTTCATAGCATTCAAATATGCTACTAAATGTTTCCACTGGAGATGAACAAAGGAGAAATAAAAAGCCACTTACTTGAGGAGTCACAGCCAAGGGCACAAGTCTCAACAGTGAAGAGGAGCTTAAGCGGTGCCGCAAGGCCCAATGTACGGCGGCAAGGAGCAGAACTGTACATCAATTGCGAGGTTACTCTCACCCAAGGGACTCTCTGGAAACCGGCATGGAACCCAGAAGACTTTATTTGCTCTTCACACTTAACCTTTGATGATTTTAGCTGAGATTGACAATGTTGCTTCATATCCTTTAGGATTAGAGAAAACAATTAGAAAAAAATCTCAATTATCTTTAGTCATGTATTTAGGCTGCTTCTTTGTTTTCATCAGGGTTTTAAGTTTTCCTTTGTAATTAATGTGTATTTACTTATTTATTTTACTAATCTACCTTCTACCACAAGCAACCCAAGTACTGACTGCATATTTTCCAGGATAATTTCATGGCCCATCTCACTGGAGCAACTTGAACAAAAGCATTTAAACAGAATGAAATGGCATTTATTTTCATTTTAGAAAAACATCCAGAATCTTGTATATACAACATAGGAACAAAACATGAAACATAGCATGTATCTTATCTGTTCCTTTCTGAAAAGACTTCTGAGATACCTCTTGCAACTTTCCTCTGTGCTGCATGATAGACTCATGAGTCAATCTAATTCTTATAACAAGCTAGTGGGAAAGAGACATTACTTATTATATACAGGTGTAAACAATAAAGAATAAAGATTATTTTTCAAATTATTAAAATTCGTGTATTTTCAATTATGTTAATTTTAGATGAGCATTTATGATGTATTAAGTACACATACATTCTTAATTAATTCTATAACATTTTGTTAGAGGGCCTGGAGAGACAGCTCAGCAATTGGGAGTATTGGCTACACTTGGAGAGGACCCGGGTTCAAATCCCAGTACCCACATGGTGGCTAACAACTGTCAATAACACCAGTTCCAGGGGAATCCAACACCCTCTTTGACCTCCATGGGCACTGATTGCACTACACAGGTGCACTACGGACATGCAGCCAATACATTCATACACAGAAAATAAAATTACTAAATAAAATAGTTTATAGAAATTAAAAAAAATAAAATTCTGTTAGAACAACCAGTTCATTTTTGAAGGAAATGAGGCGCAAGTACTATAAATAACTTCATAGTCATCAAACAGCAATTAAAGCCAAGTCTGTCTGACTCCAAATCAATGTGCCTTGCATCAATATCTAGCTAACAGGAAGTCACAGGAGGGAGGAAGGAATCTAGTAGAAAAAGAGAGAGGGGAGAGATTTTTAAACTAAGGAGTTACACACTGACTTTTTTTTTTTTTAGACCAGGCTGGCCTCTGTCTCATAGATCTACCTGCTTCTGCCTCCCCAGTGATAGGATTAAAGGTGTGTGCCACCATGCCATGCCTGGCTCACATTTCTATTGTACACTTCCAAGTGGTATCCTTAGGCATCTTTCGGAAACCACATGCAGCTCTTATTTTGACAGTGGACATAAAGTTCATTTTATTACACTCATGAGAAACTTGGTCCCTAATTAATGAGATCAAACAAGTGGAAAAATGGAAGATGAAGCAAAATATTTCCATACAAAGCAATAGGAAGAACTCTGCCTTGCTTCTGAGGATTTTATCCTCACATTTGCTATTCATGTGAATTGATAAACATACAGCTCTTGAAGTACAAAGAAAAATTCCACTTAAAAGACTGGGCGAGTCAAGTCAATCTATCTTACATTTTGCTGTGGACTAATGTCAGGCTTCACAGCTCTATTCGCCAGATTTGTAACTAAGAATTTAAAAGTAAATCTAATCCTAATCCTTGAACACAATTGTCTTTCAGAGGATAATTATGTTGTATCAGTGTATATCCTGGAGGAAATGATGGTAACTCCCCAATACAACTTTCGGCAAGTCACTTGGACAACACCAGAATTATGTTTAGATGTGTCTCACCTAACTGGGGGACTTATTTTGAAAGTGATAAGATTCTTAGAGCTCTGCTAACCATCTGTCATACTACATTAAAACCTCACCTAGATGCCTACTGAAATAAGAGGAGAGAGAGAGAGGAGAGAGAGAGAGAGAGAGAGAGAGAGAGAGAGAACTTCCTTCTCTTGTTTACTAAAGCACTACACTTACCTGGTTCCCATCATACTTTGTGGCCTCCCTCTCTCAGTGGGTGGTTCCTACTTTCCTACCTGCCATAGTAACAGATTTTTTCTTTATGTTTTATCCTTAGATGACTTCATCTAATCTCACACCTTTAAATTCTGTCTGAAAGCTGATTATTGGATTTTTAATCTTTTAGTGTTTTTTATTGTTTGGAAATTTCATACTTTATATAATGAATTTTAGTTATTTTCATACTCCAGTCTTCTCTCCCATCCCTCTCCCTCTCCCACAGAACCCTTCTGTTCAACTCCTTTTAATTCCATGTGTTCTTTTTACAAATTTCACACTGAGTTGTCAAATGGAGTTTCTTGCCTAAGCCAGGATAGAAGGTTATTTACTGGAACAGCACAACTTACCAGTGCCTACACCACTAAAGAAAATGATTCCCCTTCCCCCGACAAACTATAATTGCCCATAGTCCTTCAGCGAGGGGTGGGGTTTCATGGGCCCCTCTTCTATCTATGCCTAATCTTGTGCAAATGACCACAGCTGCAGTAAGTTCATGAATACCATGGTTATGTCCTGTCCAGAAGGCATATTTTTGGTGTACAACTCTTACATTCCTTCTGCCCCCTTTTCCACAGTGTTCCCTGAGCCTGGGAGTGTGTGACATAACTGTCCCATTTAGGGCTGAGCAGTGTATCATCACATATTTTCAGGACTTAGGCTAGTTAAGGGTTTCAGCTCTCAGTTGTCATTTAAGGTTTGGAAATGTGACAAGTCTTCAGCCTTCACCCAAGTTTGTCCTACAAGGTGAAGGATTCAGCTGAGAGTCCAGCCCTTTACCCAGCCTCCATCCAGCTCTTGTTCCCTTCCACACCTCCTCCTTATATATGTAATACCCAGTGTGAACAGTGCAGGCCACTTCAGTACTTCACAGTACATACCTCTGTTCCTCTGCATCCTACAGTATTTGTCTTATCTCTCCTTCAAACACATGCTGCCCTACAGAGTCTCTATGACTCAACCTCTTGAGAGATGAGATTATTCTACAATAGCGTATTTCTACTTATGCAGAATCAAAATATGGAGGTCACTTATTTTTCTCCGTTTCTTACACCACACATGCTGTTCATTAAGAAAGTCTGGTGATTCTACCTTCCAAACGTAGCCAGCAGCTGATATGTAACAGTACCCTCACCATCCCAACCATGGTCAACCTGATCTCATCTGAATACTAACCATATTATGGTTAGTTTCTGCTTACAGTTTGACTCACCTAAAGTCAGTTTGTAATACATTAAGTGGTGTCATATTTTCAAAATATAAATTAAACTGAAGTGATGTTACTCAAGATCTGTTGATGCTTTTCATTTTACACAAATGGGCTAGAAAATGGGATAGTACTTGAAACTGTTGCTAGACCAATAAGAAAAGAGAAGGAAATTAAAGGAATATGAATTGGAAAAAAAGAGGTCAAGTTATCTCTATTTGCATATGATATTATACATAGGAGATATCAAAAATTTCACCAGAAAATTCCTAGAAATGATTAACACTTTCAGCAATGTGGCAGGAAACAAAATCAATCTACAAAAATCAGTAGTCTTTCTATATTCCAAAAACAAGTAATCAGCAATCAGAGCAAAAGTACTTGGAAACCCTCCCATTCACAATAGCCTCAAAAAAATATCTAGGAATAAACTTGGCCAAAGACATTAAAAAATTTTTTAAAAAGTTCCTGAACTCACAAATCCTTAATGGAAACTTGATTTTCTTATAAGTGCAGTTCCACTATTATACATTACAAGTTATTTCTTTTGATATTTTCTGCCAGTTTCCATACTTTAATAACAAGATAATATGCACTATAGTAGAGCAGATAAATATTTGGAGTGGGTCATTTGAAACCAAATCCTGAAAGAATTATTTAAAAGCCATACTGTCCATAAAATTAAAATGATAATATCTATCTTCAAGTAGCAAATAGGAGGGACATCACTGTGGGTATTGAAAAATGAATAAATTAAGACTTGATCCTCAAGGAAATTTAAAGCACTGCAGAAACATATGATACTTAAATACCACTAGTAAGGTGGAAATTTGTATAATTATATCACAAAGAGCTGTAAGCAGGAGGAAAAGAACATGGGGACAAATTTAATTTAAGCAATAGAATTAAAGGAAATTTCATGAGGTGACATTTTTTATGTGAGCAAGTTGAAGGACAAATTGAATTTTAATAAGCAGGCATGGAGAGGAACCAGGAAAGATTCTGTTTATGTAGTTATTAAAGTATTCAACATAATAAATATTTTCTGAGAACCTTCTGTATGTCTGTGAACCGTTCTAGATGCTGAAAAGGTCTTTCTCAGTCAGGTAGTGAGGGATCTACAAAGGTGAAGAATGAAAAAATTTGGGGAAAGAAACAGACTGAATAATTGGTAAGATGAACAATGAAAGGGTCATGAGTTGATAAAACAGGTTTGGGAAAATGGGAACCAGAATAAATAGAAATAGCACATTATTTCTAAAATTGTACGTTTTATTGTGATGTTATGAAGTATCACTATTATTATAACAGTTGTCTTGAATTATGTATTTAAATGCTTTAAGTTTATACAACAGCAATATTTTAGGCAAGGAGATGACATTCTTAATGCTATTCTTAGAGGGGGAAAATGCTAATATGCTCCAAAGAACAGTGGGATAATGGGGTTCCTCAAACACAAATCCCTGAAATGCCTGCATGAAAGAGTTCACTTTGTGTCTCCTTCAGGGCATTCTTAACCTAGTTAGATACAAACTAAAACAAGGAAATATGAGACAGCAAATGTGATTCAACGGCAACTTGCTTTAAAGCGATTTCTCTCACAATTATTAATGTGTCTGATGTCCCAAACAATTGTCTTTGAACTTGAGTTATGAGCTTTTGAAGTCATTATTTGCTGCTGATGGGCACAGTGACGATCTCTGACCATTTCTCTTTAAAAGGTCTGAGTCCCCTGTCACTTTTTCTCTGCCTTGACCATCTTCCTTGTTTCTAGTTGCTCAGCTCAGCATGCCTCACATTTCCAATCTAATAAGCTGTTGCAAGCAATCCACTCCAGATACTGTATTTGGTCTTTTTCTATAGATACAATGATTATAAGCATTTGTATATTTAAATATTGTGAGGGTTAATATTCATTATTAACTTGACAGAATGAATATATATTCTCCTAAGAGACAAGTCTCTGAGCATGTCTGTGAGGAAGTTTCATATTTTGGTTAAGTGAGGTGTGAAAACTCAGTCTAAAGGTGGACAAGCACTATTCTGTAGGTTGTAGTCTCTGACTAAATAAAAAGGAGAAAGCAAGCTAGGTACCAGCATTCATCTCTCTGTTTCCTGATGGCAGATAATGTGTGAAGAGCTGTGTCACTAGCCATGTCATCTTCCTGTCACCATTAGTTCTCTATGAAGATGGATGGTTCTCTATGACTTTGAGCCAAAACTCAGCTTCTTTGAGGTCTTTGTTTTTTGAGATATTTTGTAACAGCAATGAGTTACTAATACAAAGGTATATACATATAGATATATAGGTAGATATATATATGGACAAATAGATATATGATTTATATGGCCCAAAATGATATATTCTGAGACAATCCCACTAGCTCTGGGAGTGTTCATCTTCATCTGCCACCTATTAACTCTGATTGATAATGAATGACTGCCTAACTGCCAGGTTTAAAACGTAGAAACTGTCAGTCTGACATGGTGATATAAACCTCTAATCACAGAACTCTCAAAGTGGAAGCAAGACGATTGTGAGTTCAAGGCCAGTCACAGCTACGTATTGAGCTCCACACCAACCACAACTAATTGAATACCTGTCTCATCAAGACTTGTATACTAGAGGAAAAAGACACAAAGCAATAGGGGGATGAGTCTGGGAGAAGAAGGTTTCCATGAGTAGGAGTGTGATGAGAGAAGGTAATGGGGTCAAGATGACCATAGTGGGGGTGAAAATGACCATTGTGCATTGTGTACAAGTATGAAACCATAAAAAATAAATAAAATAAATAAATAAATAACAAAGTGACCTCTGTCTACACTGAAAGCATGAAGCTCACCAAAGCCAGCTGGATTAGAATTAGAATTGATCATCCCATCAGTCACTGATCTTCACCTCCTAAGACAACTGGGGACTCAGGATAGCAAAAATGAGAATCTTTTTATAACTTTACAAAGCCAGGTTTCAGACCTGAATGGCAGGCAAGACCTGAACTTGTTGAGTTCAGAGAAGAGTTTATAAACCCTAATGCCTGACCCTTTCTCCCTCAATCTTATATGTAACCTAGGTCTTATCATTGCTTCTTTCACTTATATTTATCTTTTCCTCAACACAAAGAATTTGAGAGTTTGCCTTTATGTCTATTTCCTGTTTATTTTAAAGCTTATCAGGCACATTACTTTGTAGGCAGTCTTGACTATTAGTGATTTTCCATTCTAACCTTCTAGTTTGGGAGAGAGTAGCACAGCAGACTTTGGGTAAGGGTGGTTAACTTAACAGATTGCCAGCCCTGAGCGCCCAGTGTTTACTGTTTGTCTGTAGTTGGACCTAAGATGACTGAAGATATTTTTATTTTGAAAATTAACCATTGCATTTTATCTTTTACAGTACTCTTCTCTTTTTTACTCTTTTGCTTCATTTTCACAATTATTTCAAACTTCTCAATTGATTTAAATTTTTTTGGTTCTCTTCATCATAGGACCTGTAGTCTGATTTAGCATCTAGAAACATCAAAATATTCTTTTGATAGATATAATTAATCCAACCTACATTTTTGTGTATCTTTGGCCATTAGAATAAGGCTGATTTAAATTTGTTAGCTATTTGACTCATGTCCTTAAATTCCCCTGGGGATCCTTATAGAGCAATGTAGAAATGGGAATCAAAGTACCCAGCTAGGGTCTTAATTCTCAGATTACTTTTGCTAAGAAGCAGAGAACTGAAGGTCAGAGTAAAGGGTGTAGTCTACTGAACTAACACACATGTCTCATACCAGTCAGCTGGTAGATTGAGTAAAGTTTCCCCTGCCCCCAGTACCACCATGTTAGTTCTGGAGACACTGAGTACAGAGTAATTACTATTGACCCTTTTGTCATGTGAGATATTTCAGATATGGGTATAGGCTCCAGGATCCCCACTGGGTGAGATGGGATGAGGGAATCCACCCCCACCAACACCATCCTATGAGGCACAAGGAGTAATTCACCTTTCTTACTGGAAAGGAGGAAATCAGGTGTCCAACTTGTAAGGCTGTGAACAGAAGCAACAGACTCTGGAAAACCTTATTGCCACATGTGTCCTTATCCTGAAACAGGACTAGCATGCAACTTACCCTCATGGGGTTTGTGTTCCATCTGAGAAAAGGGTCATAAATGAGCCTGGGGGAGTCTTTCCATGCAAGCATACCGATCATACTTAGTGAGTATTACACATTTCACCCATTCACCTCAAGAATTCAATTCTCACACTGGAGAGCTCAGTGGTTAAGAACACTGGCTGCTCTTGCAGAGCACCTGGGTTAAATTCCCAGCACCCACAGCACAGCTAACAACTGTCTGCAACTCCAGTTCCTGGGGAAATCCAACACCCTCTTTGACCTCCATGGGCGTTGCATGACAAGTATGCACTTATATACATGCAGGCAATACATGCATACAAAGAAAACAAAAATAATAAATAACACTTTTAAAATAATTCAATTCCCTATATTGAGTTTCTACTTCAACCATCTGTATTAACACCTTACTCTCTGATCAAGCTTTCAGCTGCTGCCAAAAAAGCCCAACTCAGTCATACCAGTGTCTGGAGGTAATGCCAAGCTCTAATCTCCATTGGGTTCTTTGATAGCTTTTCTTAGAGTTAAATATAAAGGTTCCTACACATTTCCCTTTGACCTTGTTCCTTTTCTATTAGAGCCTCTTTCGTCAATCTCTTAGCCTAGCATAAGGACCCCACCCTTTTTCAGTAGCCTGAATGGCAATCTCAGATGTCAGAGACACTCAGAAGGAGGCTTCCTATTTCACTTGGCCCTCATGTTCCTTCCAGGACCAAGTCATCAGGCTAGAATTGATTAACTGGAAATTCCATGGGTGTGGGCTGGGCAAGAATTCCTTACACCTGAGGAATAACAAAGAGGAAGATATTGTCAGTACAAAATTTCCTAAAAATTGATCTTTGATTTCATAGTGGGGAGGTCTATGAATCCAGTAAGATATGGGAAGCCATACAACTTTTCACTTGGAGAAAGCTCGCATTCCTTCTTGAAGCTGTTCTAATCCTAAGAAAATCTTTAGAGAAACATTTAGTCTGAGGTAATAGTTTTCAGTATATCCTTAGTTACTTACATATTTTCTTAAGAGTTTGATTTATTCTTTCTACTTTCTTAGATGAAAAGGGATATTTCAGACCAAATTTAGCATTTAAACTTTTTATAATTCCCTGCAATACTTTTTGTAATCCCCCATGTCAGCTACCACTAAATCTATATTTTCTACTATCACCAGTAAATATTTCAGTTTTCCTACCTTAGGCATTTCTGTGTAGTCTACCAGGACACTTTGAAAGGGTCTTAAATCCAGGAGGCCTCCAACCTGGGGTTTGTTTTCTCATTGCTATTTTGCTAATCCTTTGGCAAGTTACAAACCACACACACACACATACACACACACACACACACACACATACACACACACACACACACACACACTCACACAAACACCTCGTTAGCAATGGTGTAGACCACCATACAATGATGATTTTTAGATAATGGAACACATGTAGCCTGAGGTTCCCAGTACCTTCTTCTTGAAGGATGTGACCAGGATAGATTCCAGTCTCTGAAGCTTCCAAGCCTTCTATGATCAATAGGACAGGTGATTTATGAGAAGATTCTTGTCATGCCCTGAGTCCTAGCTTAATTGGAGGCAAGGACCAAAATATTAGCTGTCCTTTTTATCTTTTTTATCTTCACTGGCATAGGCCTCCAAGGTTTGATTGGTGAACACCCACAATGACACTTTATGAGTAAGTCTTGTGAATTTAACTTTTTTATAACATTTAGCTAGAGAGTAGATGCAAAACCAGAAGAATTTTAAATGTATATTCGTTGTTATGACTCAGTCTCCTCAAGTGGTTAAACTCTACTAAGTTAGCAAAAACTATTAATTATTTTGAGTAGACATACATTCTTTGCTCTTTAAGTCAGTTCTTATAAATGTTACCATGAATAGGTCAATGCAAAATTAGGAATTTTAATAACAGTTAATCATCTAACATACATTAGTCTTATGTAAGTCCCATTCTCCACAACTGATTTAGATCTTCTACAACTTTAAGCTTTCATCATAGTTTTGTCCTCATCATCTTTTTTATTTATTATTTATTACTTTGAGACTTGGCCTCTGTATGGCCCCAGTTGACCTGGAACTTGCCTTGAATTCACAAAGATTTACTTGGCTCTGCCTCCAGATGCTGGGATTAAAGACATGTGCCACCATGCTTGGCTTGTCCTCATCTTAGGCAAAAATTTTATCGCACAAAAATTTATCCTTCTCTAAAGCATCCTCTTTTATTTTACCAAACAATAACCTTATACTCATGCCTCTCTCCCCCTCCCCCTGCATACTTTTCATTTCTCATTTCATTTCCCTAAACAAAAGCTAATCCAAATAACACATACACAGCACACTATACAAAATTAAGATTATTTACTATTGCTTGTACACATATTTTTAAATGTTGTATACTCTCCATCTATTTTTTTTCTGATGCAAGTCTCAGGCAAATTCCTCTGTGTTCAGAATTTTACAACCATTTTCCTACTGTGTTCTCATAGGCTGAGAGTTAGAGAAAGTTTGTCTTTCTAGCAAAAAATATCAGCGTCCTTGAGCATGAAGCACTCTTTGTAAACAAAGAAGGGAATGTACCCAGGTTGTCAAAAATATTTACATGTTAATCCTGTAATTGAAGTTTTATATGATAGAAGACATTTATTCCCCTACCTAAGACAGAGAGGAGCACACAGAAGTCATTTCTTTTCTCTGTGACACCACCCTCAAGTCTGTTAAAGGGTTCCAGTGGGACCCACTTAAACAAAGAATCTCTGACTCTCCTAATTCTCACCAAAGGTTATCAGGGTTTTCATTTTCCCCTCTTGTTTCCATTCTGGACATTCTTAAAATGTCAGGGTTTCCCATACTTGTAACATTTAATAACCATCTTAGGATTCGCTAGTGGGTTGTCCCTTTATTTTGTTTTAATTCCTTCCTGAGACCAGAGTAGGGTTTAGACAGTGATGCTTGGCTTGCCTCCTCTTCATCCCATGATTTCTCATGATCCGGCCCCCCAGGTGCTGCTCCCAGGTGTTTTAGCCTCTTGTTTTGTGGAAGATGAAGAGGTAGCGAACAAGACAGGGGATCCTGGAACTTTAAATTAGATCTTCCTTGTCAGTTTTTAAGAGGATCATAGTAGTTAACTATTTCATCTGACAGATGGTATAATCCATTCCCTGTAGAGAGGTTGGGATTTTATCATTAGTATAAATAATTAAAGTTTGGCTCACTCCATCTTTATCAGAACTTGAGCTCTTTTGGCCAGGTGGAACAATGTGTGTCTCTTATGGCTAGACCATTTGTTTTCTATTTACAGACTAATCTTGTGACTGATGTCTCAGTCACATTCTCACTCTCCAAAGATGCCCAGGCACTAAGGAATACTGGGTTCCCTTGTCAACCTTTCTTACCTTGGCTTTTTAATGAAGTTTGCCTCAATATCCTGGTTACATCTTTCATTAAATTATTTTTTCAAAAATTCCCAACTACTACGGCAATACTTTATAGCTCAATTTTCCTACCTCAGTTCATACGTGAAATTGCCTTGGAAAAGTCCTCTTTTTGCTGTTGCTTTTAACACTCTTCAAATCTCCATGCAAAGCTTTCACTTTCCTCAAAAATCCTTTCTGGTCCTATCAGAAGTATTAGAGACTAAGGTCTGGCAGAGTAGGCAACCCAAAGATAGCTCCTAAAATGTGAGAAACAAAAGATTTTCCTTGCATAATAAGAATAGGAGACTCAGTGTAGCAAAAGCAAAACTAATTATTCTATAACTTGTAAGGCCAGGCTTCAGCCAAAATGGCAGAAGGATGCACTGATTAAGTGCAGAGTTTTTAAACCCTAATGTATGCTGCTTCAGTTCTTGTCTCGTTCTGATGAATCAGAAAGGTACAATATTTTTTATTATTTATTTGTTTATGTATTTATTCATTAATTCATTCATTTTAGACAGAGTCTCACTATATAGCCCTGCCTGGCCTGGAACTCACTGTGTAGACCAATTTGACCTCAAAATCACAGAGACTGCCTCCCTCCTTGCCTCTGCTTCTGTCTCCCAAGCGCTGGGATTAAAGGCATGTGCTACCATATGAAGTGAAATATCACATGTCATCTAGCTCTTACCATTGCCTCTGTCACTGAAGAGGTCTCTACAAAAATCATGTGAGTTTATGTCCTATGTTCTACATCCTGTTTATTGTAAAGATTGTCGAGTGCATGACCTTGCAGACAAATGTGACTGAGTAAATTTCTACTCTAGACTTCTGGTTTGGGGGGTGTAGCTTAGCAGAGTTTGGGTAGGGTGGTTGCTTAGCGGAGCTTGGGTAGTGACAGCTAACAGAACAGCCTGCCAGTTCCTAGAGGCTCACTGTTTTCTGTTTATCTGTAGTTGGACCTAAGCTGACTGAAGATATTTTTATTTTGAAAATTAAACAAGAGATTTTATTTCTTATGCCTTTCCCACTATCACAAGGTAGATTCAGTAACTTCCTACTCAGCCTTAAGTGGAATCTTTTAGGTTTGCCATACCTTGAAACTTACCAGAAAATACCGCTTGCCTGGAGGAACAAGCAGCACCGTTTGCTTGAGTATCTTCCTGCTATTTAATTTCATTGCCTTTTAAACACATGGCTTCCTACACTATTTTATGACTCTCATGTGAACGTTGAAATTCATTCTGCTTAGTGAGCCTGGAGCAGAGGATGACCAGGGTAATTCCTCTGTGAACACATGCCCAGGTCTTGAGTATCTTCAAAAATGAGAACTGACCCCTTTCTATTAAAAACACAATAGAGATTTTGAAAAGGCAGGCTAGAGGACAGTAAGAAAAAGATGGGAAATCAATAATTCAGACCAAAAAAATCAAGGTTATTCCTTCACCCTTTGCTCAGGTCTATGGATTAGTAATTTCTATGTGAGTTGAGGGTTTCACTGTCTCTGGGGTAGCTGATGACACAACTAAACTAATGTCAGAGTTGAAAGTGCCATATTGGGTCTCTGGAACTGTGCAGTATGCTTCAAATACGAAACTCCTTAGGACTCAGTCTTTAGCTTCTTTCATTTCTCTACGTTTGTGTCTCTCAGACTTACTTTTTCATATGTATCATCTCCCCTGAACTCCAGGATCATTATTCAATTACCCACTATGCTTTGACATATTGTAGGCTTTGGAAACCAAACATGTCAAAGCATAACTTTTGAACTCCTTTCCAAACTCATGCGATCCAAGACTGGTCCATGAAGGTACTATCCTTTACCCAGTTGCTTAGTTCAAAAGCCTGGGCATATTTATTAATTCCTCTTCTCTCTGATATCCCTTATGTAATCCATTTAGCAACTCCTGTCATTGTTATGTTAGAGCTACAGTGTGGACTTGATCAATCCTCACCAGTTCTTCTGAGGACTTTCAGTCAACCCCAATCATTTATTTGCCAGTTTTCACAAGAGACCTGGAACTGAGTCTCCTGTTTCTATGCTTCCGTACCAGCCTTTGACCCTTACAGTGACTTCACAGGCTATCTTTGGAATCAGATCTTCTCTCCCCTGATCCAAATACTCCGAGCATGGCCTCACCCTACTTACTGCTTGATGCCGTTCTCAAGTACCTCTTCATGCTCACTTTTCTAATGTAGCCTTACTTTGCTGTGCTTTCTGCACACCAAGCTCCTTTCTGCCTCCTAAATCTTACACTTGCTATTTCATCCTCCCAGACTCTGTCCCCAGGAATTCTGAAGCACAGAATACTTTCTATCAGATGACTTTCTGTTGACCAAGATGCAACTTTCTAGACCATTTTGCGTAGACTGATACCCAATTCATCTGCAATCTCTATGCATTCATCAAACTACGCCCACCCCATGAACTTGAACTAGCACTCAGACCACAAGAAATCATCATTTAACTTACTTAAAGCTACTAGCTATCAAAAGGAAAAAATTTTTAGGTGGACAAGACTCACTGCAATTTCTTTAAAACTTAAGTGAGCACTGGGTACTTGATAGGTGCCGAATATATACTTGACAAATCAGAGCACAAACCAGGAGCCTTGCGGGGCAGAGCCAGAGAGCTGCCAAGTTTGCAGCCACAGTGTAATGGATACATTAAAACAGATTGGAATGTAGTTTTAAGGGACTAAATGTAATGCTTATTTGCACATAGTTTCCTATGTAGCTTCTTTCTCACATTTTAATGAGTACAAATGAAATAAGTGGTCATGGCATTTATTTCTTGTTTTCTACAGCAATCACTCCCTAGAGTATTAGGATAGAAAATGAGATCCACAGACAATCTTTCTTAAAATAAAAGCCTAGGGGATAATGAAGAGACAGCACCAAAGTAAGAATCACGTGCTTATTAGTGTTAGAATAGACACTCCTTAAAGAAAATCTTCAGTCCTTTGCAGGGATCCCACCTCTGAATTGGGCATCAGAGCACCTCTGAGATGGTTGAAGCAGCAAGTAATCTGGGTAAGAGTCAGTTTAATTAAATTGTCATGTGTGTATTATAGTGGATCTTAATAAAATATGAAATAAACAACTATCCTTTGCTAATCACTTAAATTTTCAAATAGAAAAATATATAATATACCAATACTATAAAGTACTTGAGAAAACAACTGATCTTGAGAGCTCTGTCTGAAATAAAAGAGACTATATCTACTCTGGCTCATATTTAACTAGAGAAGCACAAGAAAAAGCAGAAAAATAACTACAAAAAGCTGTAGAAATGAAAGAATTTCAAAGAGTAGAATCAGCAGTTATCTTGTTGATCAAATGAAGTTCCCAGCCTCAGTGAGACACATCTTTTAATACATCTGCACTCCTCATTTAGACTCAGGAAAAGGAATGCATCCAAACAAATACATCTAGTGTGTAGGAAAGTAGAACCCCACCCCCAGCTGTACCATTTCTTTTGCCCTTCCTCAGATCTTATCTCCCCAACCTTGGCTTTAGTGCCCATAAAAAAAAGAAACCAGCGTTCAGACTTCTTTGTGTCTGACAACTCTAAATATATTGTTTTTACAATATTTGATAACGGTATAGTATTTTCATGTCAACATCAGAAAACAAATGGAAGTTCTATAACCTCTCCCTGTACTTCCTTCCAAGAGACTAAAGAAAATATAATGTCTTTAGAACAATAGACATCCAAGAAGACTGAGATTCAGTGCCATCCCAGCACAAAGAAGAGGTGGACTATGGTTTCAGGGGCCATCTGTATGAGACAATGAGAGACAGACTCCATGGCCCAAGAGGCATTTATTTCATGAACTGACAACGTGACTCCAAACACAGAAAGTGGATAGCTGAAACAGGATGTAAAATGAGCCTGTGATTCTGCTTTTGACAAATTTTGTAGCAGCTTTACCAAATCTTTGTCTCAGGAAGTGGATGCCACTCATTTTTTGGACCTCTTCTAGCTAATCAATCAAACAAAATATAAAAGTCCAAAATGGTGATATTAAGTTCTTGGGTTCTGGTTATATTATTGTTACTAGCCACATCCACTGATCTCATCTATCAAAAAACTTTCTTATCACAGATGTTGAAAGAGTATCTATCTTAGAGAATGAAGACTTGTTTTAGAAAATTTTAGATTTGCTGTTTAGATTTAAGATTAGATTTAGATTTAAAGATAGTGAGAAGTTTTGCTTCATAATTAGGTTCAGCTCCTTTTACACATCCGAGATCACTAGTAAAGCCTACAGAGAACAGAGAGAGACAGATGATTCAATTTACTACGAAATTTACCAGAAAATGTTTGCTTCAATTTTGTTAATGCTGATATAATTTATCTATAAACTAACCTACTTTAACACAGGTCAATATTTATTTTTCTCTGCCATAAATTTAAGACTATTCACTCCGACACAAAAGAATATAGCAGATTTCTAGATAATTAAGACCTAAAACCAAAACAGGAAAAGAGGGCTAGGCAAGATGGTTCCAGCACTTGGGAGATGGAGGCAGGATAACCAAGAGATCAAGATCATTCTAGGTAAACAGTGAGTACAAGTCCAGCCTCGGTGACATTCTTCAAAATAGAAGAAAAGGAAGAAAACAAAGAGGAAAGGAATGAGAAAGGGACACAAAGAAAAGGGGACCAGGAGAAGGAGGAAGAGCGGGTGCAGGTGGAGTAGACTTGGAGGAAGAAGGAATATAGTGAAAAGAGGAAGGAAGAAATCTCACTAACTTTTCACCATATTAAAGGAGCAAAATGCAGGCAAAAGGGCAGAACTGATGATCTGCTCAGTCACTTAGTCAATACAGTATTAGGCAACATGATAAGTTAATTTATCAGAGAATTGATTTGAGACTAGAATAAAACCTTTGTGAAATACAGTTTTCGGGCATGAAATTTCATAAGTACTTAGAAAAATTAAAGTAATATTTATCTTTAAATATATTTTTATTTTATTATATGAGTGTGTTGCCTGCATGTATGTGAGTGCACCCATGTCATACAATGCTGTGGAGGTCAGAAGAGAGTGTCAGATTCCCCTGGAACTGGAGTTAAGGATGGTTCATAGCTGCCATGTAGGTGCTGGAATCAAACCCAGGTCCTCTGCAAAAGCAGTCAGTACTCTTAGCCGCTGAGCCACCTCTCCAGCCCCATTAATATTTATCTTTAAATGTCTATTAGAAGCCATTTACATGCATGATGATTTACATAAATCACTCAATCCTTTTAATAATTTCAAAATCAAATATTGCTCACTCATTTTAAAGCCAAGGAATCTAAGGACTAAGATGATATTAAAATTGTGTGCTTGACATAGGCTCAGGGATATGATTGAAAACAGGCCAAGTGTGAGTATAGTCTGTATCCTTAACTTTTACACCATATTGGTAAGTTGCATCGTGGAAGTGTCACTAAATCAAAATGGGCTGATTTTCTAGTTATTAATGATCCATTATGCCATTTAAACATGACTAAATCTTATTTCATTTTTATAAATAAATATTTGCTGCTATCTTCAGTGGAAAATCATTCATCTGTAGTATACACAGAGGCACTTAATGTATTAACCATTTATTGTTTGGTGTTTTGTTGTTTATAAAGTGCTGTCATGTCACATTTTGAAAAGATTGTTATCATGCCCCTACCTAAATGAGAGTAAGGAAGCTAGGGAGACATAAATGATTTGTCCACACTCACCAAGTTAATTCTTAGGAAATAAGGTCTTGTATTCCACCTTGCTGATATCCACTTCAACTACCTATAGAAGCAGAAGGACAGAATTTCTAAATCATGAAATGCGATGATTCCAGGGAATAATTTTAGTGAAAAAATTCTTGTCATCAACAGTCCTTATCAAAAAAGAAAACACTAAACAAAGGCACTGGCAAAATCTAGAGATATTTTTCCCTAGAACTAAATGAAATCCTCTTCAAATAAAAATTGAAGAACATTTCATAATATTTTAGGGGTATTAATTAGAGGTAATAGATATGTTTTCTGATTTTAAGTATGGACATGCATGTCAGTGATTGATGTCATTGTATCCCAGAAGGTATCATTGCCATCTACTTCTTAACTTCCATGAACAGGAGTTGGAAAAACTACCCAAATCCACAGAGTGCTCAGTATTCAGAGAGCTTGGATTTAGCCATGTGAAAATTGCAGACAAGTACAAATTTACAGACATTCTACAGAACAACTGCAAATGACTGGGTTAGTGGTCTTCAGTGATGTAGGAAACACAATAGACACAAAAATACAAGGAAAGGGTCACAGTTATGTGGAGACTAGCGATGCATGCCAAAGAAATGCACTGTTGTTCGCAGCAGATGTGTTTATAGTGATGTTTATATGAGAACAAAGACAAAAAGAAGTAACCAATAAAATAATGGCAGAAACCCTATATCCCATGCTCGGAGTAATGCAAGATGGGACAATGTAAGCAGATAGTCTTTATGAGATAAGCTGAAGAGACATAAAACCAGCATGCTAGGAAATGGAGGGAAATTTGTTCTCTGAAGAACTTCAGACATACTAATGTGGAAATGAAATGCAAATACGTGGGTTAAGATTTAAAACATTTTTATGTTTATAGAGGGGGTGAGGCTCTGTAAAAAGATGCAAAACACTGAGGGTCAAGAAACTGGCATAATTTTAGTTATATAGATTTGACACACATAATGGCACTGTAGAAATAATGAACCCCTAAGCTCTCATCAGCCCTCAAAGTTGTCCCTCAAAACCATTAATATATTAAGTTTAATTTTAATGGCAATTAAAATTTCTGATGGATTCATGTTGCTAACAAACTGACCTTAAAAAATTATCTTGGAATATTTAGATGGGCCTAATGTAGTAATGACAAGAGTCCTTGAAAGCAGAAGAAGAAAGCAGAAGATAGGTGGGGGAGATGTGATATGAAAGAGCAGCCAGAGATACGCAATGATATTTGATTAAAGGTGGAAGAATGAGGCTGCTATCCAAGAAACGTAGACAACCAGTGTACTCTGAAAGCCACAGAGAAAAGAATTTTCCTCTAGATCCAAGAACAAATTCCTCTAGTATATTGATTTTAGCCCAATAAGCTGTGTCAGATTTCTAGGCTACAAAAAGGCAAAATATGACATTTGTGCTGTCTAAGGTACTGTGCTTGGGATAATTGGTGTGAGAGCTACAGAAAACTAACAAAACAAGTGTGAATCCAGATTGCCCTTTATGTGGCTATGTCTGGTGGGGTTAGTCACAAACTCTGAAAGAAAGTAGAGCTCTCGAGAGAAACTGAACAGTCAAACAGAGATAAGCCCGCTGTCCATAGAAAGCTTTGTAGTGAGTCTACAAAATTTTTTTGAGCTTTTAAAATTTCATACAATATTTCCCACTCACATCCAGACCCCATCCCCTCTCCAGGCCCTCCCCCACACTGAGCCCTATGCACTCTGCCATACATGCTAAGTCCTAGTCATTCAGGTGTTTGTACCCAAATGTCCTTCAGTGTAAATGCATCCACTGGAGTCTAGTCAGCCCATTCAGTGGTCAGATGTAAGTCATATCCTCTCTCACCCAGCAGCAAAGGAAGGTGGAGTAGAAAACCCTATGGAAAGCGGTGGAGAGAACCCTCAAAAACCTACAAAAGAACCTACCATAACATCCAGTGATGCCACTCCTTGGCATATACTCTAAGCATCATACTGTAGAGATACCTGTAGATCCATGTTTTTTGCTGCTCTCTTCACAATAGCTAAGAAATGTCCCTTAAGTGACAAGTGGTTAATGAAAATATGGTACATCTACTCAATGGGGTTCTACACAGCAGTAAGAAAAGATGAAATTATGAAATTTGCAGGTACATGGATGGAGCTAGAGAGTGTTATACTAAGTGAAGTGACCCAAACACAGAAAAGCAAGTGACATATGTTTTCCCTCCTTTGTTGACTGTAGCACCAATCCTTTATATGTGAGCATATAAATTCTCAAGTAACACCAGGAGCCAGGTAAAGGCAAAAAATACAACCTGAAAAACAACCTGAAAAGGAGATAGTAGGAAACAGATGCTACTTGAGGGAGGTGGAAAAAATGTGAGGACGGAGGCACATACAATGGTGTTGGGGAGGGAGGAAAGTCAGGAAGAGAAAGGTGGCAGGAGTTGGGAGGTATTGGTGGGAGGGTGGGAATAATGGGCGCAATGTGACTAGGAAGGGAGGGAGGCCAGATGGGAGAAAAAAAGAGTAGAGATGATTGAATCTCAGGGGGGCGGGGGGCTAGGAAACCTCGAGGGAAAAGTGATGCCCTAGAAACCCTATGAGAAATGCACATAGAGTGTCTGAGCATTAATGCATATGCATACCTAGGAGCTGCTTGGAAGGGAACGCAGTGCGAGATAGAACAAATGTTTTATCACTGTACTTGTGTGCCTTTCATCAGTCAGCAAGGAGTAGAACTTGGTACAGGATTGATGTTAGAGTTTCAAGGTAAACCATGTCAACAGAGGAGAGACATGAAGAAGCCAGCGAGTACGAAGACTTAAAATTCACCAAAAAAAATCCAGAAAAGGTAGTGGAATCAACAAGATTGTAGAATTGGGTGTTTTCTAAGATTATGCAATTCTCTGATGGTATGGAAGCCATACATGAATGTGGACTCCAGGAGGAGCACCAAGTAGGAAGCACCTAGCATCTGTTTTTCCATACAATATAATTGCATACTCTTTCTCATGCAATTAGATCAGATGGTAAATTATGAGCAATTTGATCCATGTTAACTTTTAGCACAATAGTAGTTCCCCATCCCTAACTTGCATCACAGGGAGTTGTTGTTCATGAGTTCCTGGAGTGGTTTGTGCAGTTTGCAGAAGCAAGGATGAACAACCTGAACTCTGTGTTCCAAATGGTAAAGATCTGTGATCATGTAGCCCACTGTTCTTTCTAATCATAGAGGTGTAGAAGAGGGTGGGCACTGTGGTTCCCCTGAGTCTATCTCCTTGTAGATGAAGTCACTTTAGGGATATGAAGGACTAATGCTTTTATGCCTCTCTACCCCTGAATTTATCTCCTTTTGCCTTTTATGGTTCTAGTCATTGAAGTCAAGTTTATTTAACTCCACTGCATGTGCAAAGGAGAGTAAATCAGTCACATGCCACGGAAGGCATGGGATCAGAAAATAACTGAGTTTTTAATTTCATCCTAATCCTTGACATGAAGACTGCATACAAGAATCAAAATAAAATATGGAGTCAAAATCTGGGAAAGGGCAGAATTCCATTTCCAGAGTTACCATATTATTAGATTCAAATGATTTTCAACCACAAACTAAAAATCACAAGGCATGAAGGAAGATTTGTTTTTAAAGTACAAGTATGGCCCATTTAAAGGGAAAAGAAGGAACAAACAGAATCTGACACTTAAAAGCCCTGATGATGCATCTACTAGAAAAAGTCCGTAAAGCAATCATGTTGCAGTTATTAAGAGACATAGAAGAAGACATGGAAAATAATGATGCATGAAGAAAATGGACATTCTTATAAAGTTATAAAAAATCTAAAAAGAAATCAACACCAGTCCTAGTGAATCTAATTTGAGAAAAAATAAAGTATTGAAACTAATATAATTACAGGTTTCTCTCCTCAACTAGTCCCTAAACTTTTTAAAAAAACAAGGAGATGGTTCCCTGAAGACATGCACTAAATAGTTGCTGAATTCATATTCCATTATCGCTAAAGGAGAGAAACATAATCCTTAATAACATAAATCCAGGTTGGAGAGATGGCTCAGTTGTTAAGAGCACTGTCTGCTCTTGCAGAGGACCCAGGTTTGAATCCTAGCAGCCACATGGTGGCTAACAACTGTTCACAACTCCAGGGGGATTTGATTCCCTCTTCTTACCTCCACAGGTACTGCATAACATGGGTGCACTTGCATACATGCAGGCAATACACTCATACACATAAAATAAAAATAAATATTTTAAAAAACAATATAAATTCTACTGATATTTGGTATAAATTGTGGTTCATTTATTTAAGAATTAGGTGCTAACTACAAGTCATCAATTTTCAGAGTCATCAATATAGTTTGTAGTTACAATACATAGAAGTCAACAAGCAAGGATCTTGTATCTGTTCAGATCAAGGTAGTTAAAAAGTGAAAAAAGAGGTTAAGAAAGGAAGATTGAAGATGAAAAGCAGATGGGGGAAGAGAAAGAGGAAGGAAGTAGGAAACGGGAAAGGAGGAGGAAAGAGAGAGATGGAAAGAATGAGAGAGAGAGATGAAAAGATACAGAGACAGCCAGACAACTGGGAAGGAGAAGTGTTTCCTCTGGGTCTCTAAGAACACTTAGGCAAAGGAACCTTCATAAAGGTCTGGTTTAAGAATCAGGTAGAGCTGTGCAATTATCAGAAGCCACAAGCCCAATTCCTCCTAGAGTTGAGTCAAGGCTTTATTCTTCAGACTATATAAAAGAGGGTCTCCAGCTAGGGTATAGGATTTCATTCTTTTAACATAAGAATTCAAAGCCAAAGGAATAGATGCTCCAAAGAGCTATTAACATCCTTTCTTTTCCTTCCAAAGGAAGATTGTAAGAATTAGTTTGTCTGTGTGTCAGAGTTTTGCTCACTTACAAGTCATCTGTCAGAAATCATAAGCACATTTGGCAGGATAGAAAAAACACCTTAGTGGTGGGATGGTGTGTGATCTCTTCACTCAAATTACTCTTCTGCACATCACAGAATATTTTTATTAGAAACATAGGAGAAAATACATAACAATTGGTATCATGGGAAGAGGAAAGCCATCAGCCCCCACAATACTGTCATTCTTCAAAGAGTTTACAGGTTATTATATAGTAATGAATAGGTAAAAGATTACTGGATTCTTAGTGATTTACCCTATTGAGCGCCTCTTCTGTGCTCTATAATATGATAATGTGCAAAGAAATGTATGACTAATGCTTGAATTAAGAGCATGATTTAATATGGCTTCAAGATCCCTAAAATCAAGAAAATGAGTTTAGACCTCTTTGACAGAAGTAAAAATGCATCATTGCATTACTCCTATTGGGCAAATTGGAAAGCTCTGAATAAAGATTTGTGGTTGAGGAAGTGAGTGAATCATGTTCCAGTCAAGAAGGTTTATGTAATCCTGAGTGTTCTAATCTAATACACATTGCACCAGGAATTTGAATTCTATTATCAAAGCCAGCAGTCTTTGCAGGGAGCAAAACAACCCACAGAGACACAGAAAGAAATCATTAGACTTTCTATTTATAATGTTAAACTAAAAAAAAAAAAAAAGAGAGAGAGAGAGAAACTCTTTTGAGATTACTCTACTGAGATTACTCTGTGGATTGTCAGCAACTCTATTGCTTTGTATCTGTGAGAATGGTCCCTAGTCACGTCTGTAGGCAAGCACCCTGTGTAGGACTACAAGGATCCATAACAAGGCTTGCAACTGGTCTGCCCTTTCTTGATTGCTTACTATCAGCTCCCTGCAATGTGCCGCCATTTATGTGGGTCAGAGTAAGTGGGTTTGTACATTAATTTGATTTTAATTTAACTATCATGAAATGGGCAAGTGGTTTAAAAATACTTTTCCCCAAGAACTGCAGACTAAGGATAATACTAATAATGCACATATAAGTGAGCAACTCAAAACAGCAAAGCTAATATTTTTAATTAACATTATAGTAGCTCTTCTCTGGCCACATGATGCAGTAAGAAATAATGACAATGTAATCAGTTTTGACAAGGCACCAGCTAAAAATAATTGAAATTATCCAAAAGGTTCTTTGAAATATTTTCTGTTGATATACATAAATTTTGTTATAAGTCTATATTTTGTTGTAAGTTCCTAGCAAAAAGTATGAATTCTGCATGATTAGTCAAATAAATTTAAACCCAATTCATTTCCCTTTATGTGTGTGTATGTGTATATATATGTGTGTGTGTTTCTGTGTGTAGGTGTACATGGGTATGTCGATATATGGGCATATGCACATGTGTACCTGCATATGAAGGCCAGAGTACAACCTTGAATGTTTTTTATTCAGGCACCATTTACCTTTTTTGGTTTTTGAGGCAGGTCTTTCACTTGTCTGTAACTTACCAGGTAGACTAGGCTGGCTGACCAGTAAGCCCCAAGGATTCCCTATCAATGCCTCCCCAGCACTGGGATTACAAATGCCACCACACCCATCCTGAATTTTTAATGTAGCTCTGGGGATTCAACTTGGGTCTTCATGCTTGCAAAGCAAGAGCTTTGCAAACTGAGCTATGTTCCCAACCCTCATTTCATTCTTTTACATGTGTTTATTATAGGAGATATTATCATAAAATCTGTTAGTGATGACATAATGTTATATTTCATGATCATGCCTCATGATGGTAACATAAAAGCATAAACACAAATGTATGAAGAATCAAGGCCAATGATGTTTAATGATGAGATTCTGGAAAAAAAATAAGTTGGATGTTTTAACAAAATGGTCTCAAATATAGGTATAACCTTAAAAGTCTTGTTTTAGAAAGGAACTAATTATGGCACAGATTGTGGATTGGAGCAAAGAGAAAAAAAGTTAAAGGCTATATAATGTAGACTTCTCTCTTAGTTCTGCAGAGCAAAACAGTCCTGAGTGAATGTATTTGTCCACAGGGAATTTCCTGTAAAAGGACTCATATGAAGCAGAGTTAACTCCGTAAAAGGGTAGAGAAAGGAAAAGAAGAGAAAGAAACAAATATCCCTTACAAGTACAACAGACACTCCTTTACCTTTCATCTGTTCTACAAACCAGGTGAGAAGAAAACAACATTTCCTGTCTTCTAGTCAAAGAATTAAAGAGAAAGATGGATTCCTGTGAATTTGTAAGGATTTACAATACCACCTTCTTTAATTTCTCAAACTTCACTAGGAAAAGAAAAAAGAGCACCTACTGAAAAATTCAGATTCATTTTTCAATGTGTCTGGATTTGATTTTGATGCTCTGAGTTTCAATCTGCTGGTGTTGGTGGTCAGTAGACTCTAATTAAGACAGCAAGTTTCTAAAAGTAATTTCTTAAATTATTTCAACATGTATTATACTCAGTAAAAAATGTGAGAGCATACACACTCAATATATGTGGATTTATTAATGCATATATTAATATTTTACTATCATTTCTTGCCACTATTATGGTTGTTATTAAAATGCATCCTATAATAGAAAATGATAATATTAAAAATAAATGGAATTTCTAGGTTTTTTATTCCTGAACCTATCTCCACAGAGGACTATATTTTGTACCATTAGAGGCTGCAGAGCTGAAAAGTGATTATTAGTTATTGTGAATTTTTTGTTTGATTATTTAGGGGATCACTCTAGATAATAATGAAGCTTGGAGACACAGTAATAGAAAGCATTAATGGTTCCAAAATGTGAATTTGTTGAGTCTAGTGTCTACTTCTAGTAAGTAATCTCATATAATTATTTTTAATAGTATGATTATTTATGACTAATTATTAACCCTTGAAAATAGGTAGAACTTAAAAGAAGTAGCAATTTTTAAGGAAATGATTATGAACTGGAATAAACCTAATAAATTTCTAGCTAAGATGAACTGAATACAAATCCCTGCATAGTCAAGCTTTCTTCACATACTCTTTGAGGTATCTTTCAGATTCTATGCAGAAGTATGTCAAGCAAGGTGACCACTTAAGATCAAATGATGTCTTTTGTCAATCCCTGTTCCCAGTAAAGGACCCAACAGATGAGGAAATTCACCAAGACAAATGTATAAAGGTTACAAGAAGGACAGATATTTTCAGACCTGACAGTAGTCACTGGACTCAACAGTTCTCCTATCCAATGCAAACCACCGAGTTAAATTCTAAAGAGAAAAAAATATCTTTTGTAGAAATTATGTTGATAAATTGTCATGTGCTGTTTGAGCTCACTGAGATGCTGACTCTAGAGATGATATTGACCCTCCCACTTCAGACTCAAGTCTGTTATTTCAAGATATTCTCCAAGACACTTGTACAGGTTCAGGCTGGCCCCCCACCCTGTGACAAGTAAAAGAGAGCATGAGAGTCTAAGTGTAAAGGCTTTGTTGGGTACAGCTAAGGTATAAATCAAATTCAACAGGGGTTATTATTATTTCTAGTGGAATTCTCTATTTCTCACAACAATGAAAAAAGTAACCAAAACAAATTAATACAAATGTACAGTAAATACAAGGATAGATTTAGTGACTTAGTGAAAGAACCAGCTGGATAGATTGTTTTAAATTTGTTTTAATTGAAATTTTGTGTATTTCATACAGAACATCTTAATCCTAATCATCTTTATAGACCCATCACCACTGGCCTCATTCCATACTCCCCCCCCCACTGGAATTCATACATTCTGTCGTTTGTGTTAAGGACTACTGTGTCAAGTTAATGTCCCCATATGTTTCTCAGTGCAAATTGATTTACTGAGGTATAGTCAGCTTATCTAGAGTACCTCACTTTTGGAGGATCAGCTTTTTCCTCACCTAGCAGTAATCAGTTGCCAATATTTCTTCAGCTAAGATTGGGGTCTGTTCTCCACTTCCCCATTTCTATGCTGAGTTTTTGTTTGCTTAAGTTTGCAAAAGACTTGGGTATGCAGACATGGTTGCTATAGATTCATAGGAGCAGGGACCCAGGATCTTGTAGAACTCTATTTCCATTTGGTTGTGCACCTCCTCCCTGGATCTTACAATCTTTCTACCCCTTCTTCCACAATGCTCCCTGAGTCCTGGGTGGATGATATTTAATATAGGAGTCCTGTCCAAGGACCAGCAATCTGCAGACTCTTAATCTCTATGCTTTGGCCGTTTGTGACCTTTTATGTTCCTGGCCCTTTGCTGCATGAGGGAGCTTCATGAATGAGAAGTGAGATATTCATTAGTGTCCTCTTTATCCCTGTTCTAGGTTCTGTGAATCTTTTTTTCTTTAAAGTTTTATTTTATTTATTTTTGTTGTTGTTGTTTATTAGAAGAAGCATTTCATTACAACAGCATTAACCTATTCAATAACACATTCCAGAGCACGAGTACATCTTTTTCA
>NW_008355474.1:4094559-4094960 GCF_000622305.1 Nannospalax galili | reverse complement strand
CTGGCTTTGTTGTTTGTCGAGTAACTTTTAGTTATGTATATGTATGCTCTTATGATATTATGTTGGCCCCTTTAATCTTTGGTTATGCTTCCCTTTTGGGTGTTTAAGGACATAAAATTGGACCAGATAAACTGATTTATTTTTACTCTTGAGGTCGTTTGAGGATCTGTTCCTCAGGGGTCCTGTGGGCTTGGGAGGAGCCCCTGGCTCCTTTCTTTTACCAGTTCCATCAATGTGAAGATAAGTCAAAGGTCCTGCTCGAACATTGCTGGCTTCTCTTGGAAGCGTGGAGGAAATGATTCCTCTGTGTTGACCCTCCTCTTTATAGACTGGACACTGGTTCAAGTCCATCTGGTGGGGTCTCCTTGGCCTCCTTGATCAAGAGGTCAGATGACCGACTG
>NW_008355474.1:4090097-4091103 GCF_000622305.1 Nannospalax galili | reverse complement strand
GGTTTGGGTTTTGTTTGCTGTTGCTTTTCAAGTGTGTTGAGTTGCAGTGTTAAGTCATTTATTTGTGTTCTTTCTGATTTTTTGATGTAGGCACTTAGAGCTTTAAACTTCCCTCTAAGAACCGCTTTCAGCGTGTCCCAGAAATTTTCTTGTATTGTATTGTCCTTTTCATTTAATTCCAGGAATACTTTTATTTCTTTCATAATTTCTGTTTTGACCCATTCATCATTCAGGAGTGTGCTGTTTAATCTCCATGTGTTCGTGTGGTGATTTTGGCTTCTTTGGGTGTTGATTGTAAGTTTTATTGCATTGTGGTATCATAGAACACATGGAATTATTTCAGTATTTTTGTATTTGCTGAGCTTTGTTTTGTGCCCCAGTAAATGGTCGATTTTGGAGAAAGTTCCATGGGGTGCTGAGTAGAAAGTATGTCCTTTGGTGTTTGGGTGGAATACTCGGTAGATATATGTTAAGTCCATTTGATATATGGTTTTGTTTAATTCAGATGTCTCTCTGTTAAGTCTCTGGCCTGTTGACCTATCTAATGGAGATAGTGGGGTATTGAAGTCCCCTACTATTAATGAGTTGGGGTTAATTTGGGTCTTAAGTCCTGTAGTATTGTTTTTATGAAGTTGGGTGCACCAAAGTTTGGTGAATATATGTTCATGATTGTAATATCTTCTTGATTGATTGTTCCTTTGATCAAAATGAAATAGCCCTCTTTGTCTTTTCTGGTTAGTTTCAGTTTAAAGTCTATTTTGTCACATATTAGGATTGCTACTCCTGCTTTCTTCTTAGTCCCATTTGCTTGGTGTATTTTTTTCCATCCTTTCCCTTTGAGATAGTGTCTGGCCTTGAAAGTGAGATGAGTTTCTTGCAGACAACAAAAAGATGGGTTTTGTTTCTTAATCCATTCATATAGCCTGGTCTTTTGACTGGGGAGTTCAGTCCATTAATGTTTAAAGTTATTAATGAAAGATGAGTATTGAATCCTGTCATTTTTTTT
>NW_008355474.1:4080890-4088448 GCF_000622305.1 Nannospalax galili | reverse complement strand
AGCCCCAGAAAGAGGCTGGCGGGTGTTGCAGGACAGGGGAAGCAGAGAGAGGTGAGGGTGGGGCCGGGTCCAGAGGCAGTACTCCTGGGGCACAAGGAAGGCACCAAGCCGTCTGGGTGAAAAGGGTCAGGAAGCAGCACTGGCTCCCCAGGTGTCTGGGGCCCCAAGACTAGGAATGGCACAGGGCCCAAGCTTGGAGTAGAGAACAACGAGGGAGATGGAAGGGTGAGCGCAGCTGGGGGAGTCGAGGCGCAGAGGGCTGCGAGGTAGACTTACCCCAAGAGAGACCTGAGGGCCGGAGAATTAAGCCAGTGGTGCAGGTCCGGGAAGCCAGGAGAGGTGAGTGCGGGGCCAGGTCCCATGGAAGCAGTGCTCCTAGAGCCCAAGGAAGGCACCAAGCTGGCCTGGGTGCAAAGGATCAGGAAGCAGCACCGGTTCCCCAGGTGTCTGGGGACCCAAGACCAGGAATGGCGCAGGGCCCAAACCAGGAGCAGAGAACAGCCAGGGAGATGGAAGGGTGAATGAGGCCGGGGTAGTCAAGGCGGGGAGGGCTCTGCAATGGACCCACCCCAAGAGGCCTGAGGATAGGGGAGCAGGCCAGGAGAGTTAGCCAGTGGTGTAGGTCCCAGGAAGCAGAGAGAGGTGAGGGCGGGTCCGGGTCCGGAGGCAATGATCCTGGGGCCCAAGGAAGGCACCAAGCCGATCCGGGTGAACAGGGTCAGGAAGCAGCACTGGCTCCCCAGGTGTTTGGGGCCCCAAGACTAGGAATGGCACAGGGCCCAAGCTTTGAGTAGAGAACAGCAGGGGAGATGGAAGGGTGAATGTGGCTGGGGGAGTCAAGGCGCAGAGGGCTGCCGGGTAGACTTACCCCAAGAGAGGCCTGAGGGCTGGAGGTTCTGTGAATCTTAAGTGCAGAGGTTTCATTGTAGATGTGTCACTTAGTCCTGGACAATTCAAAGACAATATCTATGTGTACAGTTGTGGTACTTGTTAATAGTCTACATCTGGTGCAAAAGAAGTTTCTTTGATGAGTGGTGACTGGAATATTTGTCTCTAAATATAAGGATACACATTTTGCCCATAGTAAGGAATTACATTAGTCTAGGGATATGATAGTCTTGGGGTTTTCTCTAAGATCTACGAACTCTTCGGCCATGTGTATTTGATTATGTTTACAGTACTACATTTGAGTTCCCTCACATTGAGTGGGCTTTATTTCAATTAGGTAGCTGTTTACTGTCCCCAAGATAAAAGTGCCACTACTGCACCAATGTCATATGCTGTGTTGGCCACTGATGTGGTTATTTGGTCTTTAAGCTGATGTTGGACCATTGATTGAAGTTTTTGCTCAGCACCTTTTAAGTACACTCCAAAGCTATAAGAACTAGCCTCCAGGGGAAGTGGCTTCCAGGTCAGTTCCAGCACTATTGCTCCAAATCCTGTGTCTGAAGTATGTTCTGTCTTAAGCAGTAGGGTCTTACCCTCATGCTCAGGGACTGGTGCCATAGCCTCTGTAATTGTGGGAGTCTCTTGGACCACCCCAGCCAACAGCTCAAAGGAAGCTTTCTCCTGTCTGGCACTGTTTCTTCTTATGTAGCCTTTAGCTCTACACTTGGACTCATGTAGAGATATTGAATGTGTAATTTCTCCATAGGTTGTTGGGCTAATATGATTCCCTCTGTTTTTATAAAACTAGCTAGGCATTATTTATCCTTCCTCTCACTCTTCCACTGTCTAACCCTTCCACGATGATTTCCCCATTTAAAGTGTCCCCATTATCCCCATTTCTCCCTTGATAATACCAGTCTCCTATGGTGCCTCCTCTCTTGAGTGCCTCCTTTCCCTTTATCCCCAAGGTTCTTTGTATAACACCCCCATTTAAATACCCCTCATTTTTATCCATTTCTTTTTTAGAAATACCTGCCTCCTAGTGTTCTTCTTTCTCAGGTTCTTTCTTTCCCTTTACCTCCCTGGTTCCTTTTCATTATCCTGGTTCCTGAAGTTATATCTGGATACACATTCACATATAAGGATTTGGTGCTAGGATCCACATGTGAGGGAGATCATATGTTGTTTGTTTTTCTGAGTCTGTGTTACTTCCCAGAGTCTAACAGTTTCTAGTTCCATCCATTTACCTGCAAATTTTATGATTTTGTCTTTCTTTACCACTGAGTAGAACTCCATTGTGTAAATGTGCCACATTTTCATTAGCCACTCATCAGTGGAGGGACACTTAGGTTTCTTCCATCTCTTAGCTATTGTGAAAAGTATCTCTGCAGTAGGATGAGTCCTTTGGGTATATATATGCCATGGAGTGGTATAACTGGGTCAAACAGTAGATTCATTTTCAGTGATTTTTTAAAAGAATTTTCCACACTAAAGGGCAGGGAAGCCTAACCCTGCAGCAGTCAGAGGGGCTGTAGGTGGTCCCAATGTAGGGGGATGGACACAGGGAGATCTGGAGAGCTCACCACCACACAGAGTTCAGAGGGTAGTCCAGAGACCTGGGGTGCTAGGAGCCAAAGCATGCCTGTCCCCAAGGCTAGAAGGTAAACAGGATGTGGGGTTCAGGAGACTGAGTTTCTCAGGTTGTAGGAGACAAGGCATCTTGGGTGGAATTAGACTTATCATGGAAGAAGGTCGATCTCTGGAATCCAGGCAAGTTAGGGGTGGGGACAGCCAGAATAGAAGCCACGCCTCAGGTGTGCAAAGGCAAGTTAGGGATAGGAATAGCCCGTGAAGGCTCTAAGAAACTAGACTGAAAGATTGAGCTGATCTGAGTACAGGGGATCAGGACACAGTGGGCTGGTCTGGACTGAGTGTAGTCCAGAGATCTGGGGTGCTAAGAGCAAAAGCAGGTCTGTGCAGATGTGGGGTGGGGAGTCTGGATAGTTTTTTTTTTAAAGGACAATTCAAAGTCCATGGAGAAGATAGAGAAGAGCTTCTGTCTAAAAATTCCTTATTCAGTAACTAAAGTATAACAGTTTTCCTTAACTGATCATGCTGGAGATTGTGAACATCAATTTGATAATTTTCTACTTTATGCAAGTTGCTTCTCTCTACCTAGTTTACAGTCCTTCAAAATCTAAAGCAAGTTTTTGGTACACCACTCTCTGAACTACATTAAGTGAAAAAGATTTTTAACAGTTTTGTGTTTTCTATAAGGCTTACTGTGAACTTATAAAGCACAGTGTGTACACGGGTAATATTAACTTATTACATTATCTTGTATGTGTAATTTGGATTCTATGTCCTTTTAATAAGATGATGCTGTGCAGTACTTTTTTGAACCAAAGAACTTCCATCTTCATGACTTCAACTGTGCCTACTTGCCTACTTTCCAAAGATCATCACAATTGGACTTGTTAACTGTTGTGTTCCTCCATTGAAAGAGGAGTAAGCAGGGTCATTGGACCCTCACCTGAGTATTCAGCCACTCCCAGCCAACTGTAAGTTATTTTTCCTTAATCACATATGGTTTCCTCGATTTTGGGAAGACTAAAGTATAGAATGTGGGGAAAGCTAGGAAGAGAAGGCTTGATCTATGATGTTACAGAAAAGTCAATATCCATGCTGGGTAAAGACCCTCAAATGCAACTATTCTCAGGTCACCCATATACTTCAGTAACCCTTTATTCATCTCTATAAGTAAACTCATTGGTTCTCCAGGGCAAACTTTAGTAATAAAACATTGGTTGGACACTATAACTTAGAAACAGATAAACATTGCTTAGTATCCCCAGGAAGAGAATTCTCATAAAAGTTGGAAAGTTTGTTTTTAAATGGTATTAAGAAAGAAAATGGGAAGATGAAAGATGTTAGATGGATATGAAAATGGAGACATTTCATTAAGAAGGATTTACGTATGTAGATTATAGTGGCTGACTATTTCAAGATTAGGAAAGAAAAAAAAATGAGAAAGTCTATGCAAGTGATAAAGGTCTGAGTAGGTTTGTTATATATAAAGGATGAGACAGAAATAATATAAACATAATCTTGAAATTTCTAATGTCATAGTTTAATCAACTAGTTTAAGGAACAAAATACATGTCTAGTCAAGGTTTATTTAAGAATGTTTGGATTTTTACCCAAGCTTTATCTACATATTACATGGTACCATATTGGTGTAACTAACATTTTTTGGTGTCTAACAACCATACTTTGAGGCCTATACTAATCTGGTCAGAGGGACTTAAAGGGACAGCTTTTTGCCCCTTGCCCTCTAAAGTCAACCTAGGTCCAGGGGACTATGGAGTATCTCTTGAAATGTCCTGTAACTGTGGTAAATTACCTGTCCTCTTGTTCAGGGAGGTCATGGAGACCACACCAGATGGACTTGAACCATTGTCCAGTCTATCAAGAGGAGTGTCAAAACAGAGGGAACTTCTCCTCAATGCTTCCAAGTGAATTCATGGCCCAGTAAGGCTTGTGACTTATCCTCACATAGATAGAACTAGTAAAAGAAAAGACAAAGGAGCCAGGGGCTCCTCCCAAGCCCATGTGACCCCTGAGGATGAGATCCTCAGCTGACCTGTACAGATTGCTTTATTTGGGCCAAATGCATGGACTTAAACATCCAAAAGAATAGTATAGCCAAAGATTAAAGTGATATTTAATTAAAGTATATTTATTTAAGAGTCCAAGAGATTACACTTCCAAGACATTAGGCTTAAATTTATATAAGGTGTTATTTAGACATTTTTTCTGATTGATGGTTTTGTTTCTAATAAGAAAATACTACTCAAATGGAAGACTTCAAATCTTGACCTACAATACTGCAGTGCCTACCTGCAGCTAAGACAAGAAAGACAAGCCCGCTATTGTTCTAACCTAAAAATTAAATGATAGCTAAATTTCTTTTATCTCCCTGTCTAAAAGTCATGTTGGAAGAGAACTCACACTGATTCTAGTCACTCCATCAGCTACCAATGTGCCTGAAAACAAATCCTGAGTTCATCACTCTCAGGTCCAGCCTTAGCATCCAAAAGAAAAATGAGGGGGAATCCAACAGATGCTTTTGGAAATCCCTGTCAAGAAATTCTAATGGACATTGATTTGGACATTTGAAATTTGCCCTGTTCTGACTTTACCGGATCCTGCCTCCACATGGTGAGTTATGCAGTTTGGGAGTCTTTTAGACAGACCCACTGAAGGGTTACTCCAGTTGCCTCACCCTGCGTCCCTGTTCAGCATGGAAGAGGCCAGAGTGGTCTATGCCCTGATTCCCTATTGGCAATTTGGGTAACCTCTTCTGAGGGTGGTGTGATAGGAATAGGAGGTAGAAATTGGCTAGGCAGTTAGGATAAAAAGACCCCAAAGAAAAGTAGCCAGTTTCTTTCTGGGCTAAAAGTCAGAATGTCTTTGGGCCCTTTAGCAGTCTACTTTGAACAAAAGACCATAAATGCCAAAAGTATTTGGGAACTCTTATCTAATTCCTATAAGATTTTAAGGTTACCTCTTCAGAGGGAGGAATATTAGAGTAACAAATAGCCCCAGAAGTTTAGCTGGTCAAGACTATAAAATCTCTCTGTTGGAAAACCCACCTTTCCAGTTTCACTGGTAAATCATCTGGTCATGGGATCACCCCTAGGAAGCAGGTTCACCTTAAGTTATTCTAAATAGACGGGTGTAATACGTAGTGCATTAATGAGGTAGAGAACTTTTCTTGCCTGGAATCCTGCCTCCTAGCGCAGAACTTCTGGACCCAGCCACAGAAACATAGGTCTCTGTGAGTCTGCCAGCCTTTCTGAATTCTTCAGAAAAGCATATTTCCTTTTCTTCATCATATTCCTTTTCTAAACATGCCTTCTTTAATGCTTTGGACTGCCCTAGCATCTTGTATTTCTTTATTTTTTCTCTAAAGCTTCCTTCTCCCAGTCATGTGGTTGCCAGTCAGCCATTTATCTGACCTTCATGCAAGCTCTAAACCTGCATGGCTTCATGACTTTCTTTCCTCCTGGCCTCCGTTCTCCTCCTCAAGGCAGCTGTCAAGATTACCAGCTCACCCGCCTTGAAGATTTTTCTTTAAAATTCTAATAAAAATGTCTGAAGTTTCTGTTTGGGATCATTCTTAAATTCTTTTATGAACAAGGCTAATAACCCTCTAGGGGATGCTCTTTCTTCCCATTTAAGTACCATGGAGACAAAATCTTGAAAATAAAAAGACTGAAAGAAAATAGTACCAGTCAAGTGATGGTCAAAAACAAAGTTGGCATTATATTAATATAAAATCAGATAGATATTTAAAACAAAAATAAATGTCTAAATTATGGATGATTGATAAGGCAAAAAATACCAGATTAAATATTGAATTCAGTAATAAAAATTTGACAATTTTAGAGATATAGTAGGTAAGGGATACAGCTCAGTTGCTGAAGTAGTTGCCTAGCATGCATGAAGCTCTAGGTTCAAACTCCAGCATCACCTAAATGGCATGTGGTGGCACATACCTGTAATTTCAACACTCAGAAGTTGGAGGCTGTAGAAGCAGAATTTTGAGGTCATCTTTGACTACACAGAGAGTTTAAGGCCAGTGTAGAATGCACAAGACATGTCTATTAACTAAGTAAATAAGTAAAAGATATAAATTTCTTTAAGATATATAAAGCAAAAATGCAATGAAACTAAAGACAAAAACTTACTTCCCTACTAGAAAAATTCAAAATACCTCGACTGATTATTGAAATTGCAATCAAATAGAAAAATTAATAAGGCCATAGAGGATCTGTAAAACATAATCAGTAAGTTCTACTTACTGAATATAGAGTTCAATGTAATAACTGTAGTGTGACCTTATTTTTTTCACATGCGTATTCAAATGTTGGTTTTGCAAAGCCCTATGATATGTAAAAAGTTGGCGGAGAATGAGTGAATGGATGATGAGGCACCGAGGCACAGCTAAAACTCCATCAAAATAGGATTTATTAGCAAAGGAACATATGGGACAGGTTCCCTTCCGGGCAGGGAAAATGTCTGCCTGGGTCTTGAACTGGGGTCTTTTTAAAAGGGAGGCTTCTGCTTCCTGCAGAAGGCGGGAAGATGCATTTTTTTTAAAGTTGGGGGGGTATGAGAGCAGGACTGTTAAAACCTGTCCTCTTTAGAGATCAAAGGGGAAGCCTGCTGTGTTGGCCAAACAGTGAAGAAAAGTCTGCTTCTTTTGACTTCAAAGATCAAGGTGCTTATGAGCTAGGTTCTCTTTTCTCAGGAGCATGAGAAGTCCTTGGGATCCTGTTGGTGAGGGGGCAGGGCTATCTGAACCTTAACATTCCAGCCTTTTGTGTTATAGGATAGGGGGCACCGTTGTTGTCTTGCTACTTCCTACTGGACAGGGTCAATGTGGGGCGGGGGCTGGATTAGGGGTCAGTCAGACAGCAGGGGTTCCCTCTTCATGCATCTCAACAAAGTCCTCAGTGGTCAACAGGCACTTGTGTACATGTGGAGGGAAGGAAAGTAACAACTGATTAAAATTAGTAAGAGTTAGTTTTTGGATTTGGTCCTGAAAATATCTGAAGTGGCAAGGAGCAATGGTTAGCACCAAGGCAATAGCTCATTTTTTATT
>NW_008355474.1:4075997-4080458 GCF_000622305.1 Nannospalax galili | reverse complement strand
ACTTTAATTTTGGTTATACTTTCCTTTTGGGTGTTTAAGACCATACTGTTGCCCTAAATAAACCAATTTATTTTTACTCTTAAGGTCGTATGAGGGTTTGGTCCTCAGGGGCCATATGTGCTTGGGGGGAGGCCCTGGCTCCTCAAACTTTTCTTTTACCAGTTCCATCTATGTGAAGATAAGTCAAAAGGTCCTGCTTGACCGGGGCTTCGCTTGGAAGCATGGAGGAAATGTTTCCTCTGTGTTGACCCTCCTCTTTGCAGACTGGACACTGGTTTAAGTCCATCTTCTGGGGTCTCCATGGCCTCCCTGAACAAGAGGACAGGTGACTCTCCAAAGTTACAGGACATTTCGAGAGATGTGCCATAGCCCCTGGAACTTTTTTCACCTTGGAGGGCCAGGAACAAAAATTTGTCCCTTTATGTCCCTCTGACCAGATTAATATAAGCCTTAGAGTCTGGCTATTAAACATCCAACAAGGTTAGTTACGCTGGCCTGGTACATTAATTACCATGTGCTATGTAGACAGAGCTTGGGCAGCATCCTTAAATAAACCATGACTAGATATCCTTAGATTAGTTAACTAAGCTGCGACGTTAGAAATTTTAAGATTGTCTACACATTATCCTTGTCTCATCCTTGTTTTATTATAACAACCCTACACAGACCTTCATCACCTGCCCAGCTTTCTCATTTCTCTGTCAATTCTGGATATATCCAGACACCATAATTTTCATCATAAATCCTTTGAAAATATCTCCAATCTCATATCCTTCCAACATCCTCCAATTTTCCATTTTCCTTTTTTAATAACCATGAGACACAATAACATTAGCAAACACATTTTTCATCTGTTGTGAGACTTCTTTTCCTGGGGATACTAAGCAATGTTTTTCCCCCTTTTTAAGTTGTAGTATCAAACCAACGTTTGATTACATTAAAGTTTTTCTGGGGAACCAGTGAATTTACTGAGCTTACTTACAGAGATGACTGAGGGGTTGCTGAGGTATATGAGTGACCTGAGAGTATTTATATTGGAAAGCCTTAACCCAGCATGGATCAAGCCTTCTCTTCCTAGCCTTTTTAGATAATATACTTTAGTCTTCCCCAAATCCAGGAGACCACGTGACTAGGGTCAAATTACATACAGTTGGCTGGGAAGAGCAACTGAATACTCAGGTGAGGGTTCAATGACCCTGTTTACCTCTCCTCCTTTAATTAAAGAATACAATAGTCAAGTCAACAAGTTTAATTGTGATGATTTTTTGTTAGTGGACACAGCTGAAGTCATGAAGGTGGTAGTTGTTTGACTCAGAAGAAAGTAGTGTGTAGCATCATCTTATTAAAAGAACATGGAATCTAAATTATATACATAAGATAATGTAATAAGTTAATATTACCCTGTACATATTGTGTTTTATAAGTTTTTGGGTAAATCTTTTACCTTTTGTAGTTTAGTGAGTGGTCTATGAAAACCTTGCTTTAGGTGGAAAAAACAATTGGTACATAGTTAAACATTATCGAATTGACGTTTACAACCTCCAGCATAATCAATTAAGGAAAACTGTGCTATAACCCTGTTTAGACTTTATAACTGTTGGAGTGGAAGAGATGGGAAGTGTGTACTGTCCATGAGGGGATGGAGGGGCAGGGGTTTTGGAGGCAGGGTCTGGAATCAAAGTAGAAGTTAGGTAAAGGAGGGATAAATGGGTTATTTGAGCTAGAAGCCAGAATAGGGGAGACTAGGGAATATTTGGCAAGGAGGTGTTGAAGGTTTTGGATTTCCTTAAGTAGAGGAGAGTTAGTGGAAGGAGAGTGGGTGATGGACTTAGAGTGGTGCTGGAGAGGGGAAGGGTCATGGTATGGAGAGGGAGTTTGAGTTGGAGAAAGGAGGAGAGCTGAGTTGGGCCTGGAATGGGAGGCAGGGAGAGTATAGCAAGGGGAGAGCAAGGGAAGGACTTGGCTGTGCCTCAGTCTGGGGAGCAGAAGGAAGTTGGGGATGGGTCCTAATCTCCTAATTGGAGGCAGTTTATTGGCTATGATAGGATCAAAAGCTGAGGTGGAGGGGTGGGGAGGTGGGGGGGCGGGGGGAGGCCCCTGGTGGGTTGGGATCCCACAAAACTGTCTTAGCCAGAAGAACCTGATTGGAAGAACATGAGACCCAGAGGAAGGGATTATCATGGAGATCACAGGAAGCTTGGCTGTATGGTAATTCAGACCGTTTGCCTTTACAATGGCAGAAATTTTTTTAAATCTCTCAAAATATTGAAGTTTAAGGTTCCAGTGTCTGGCCAAACAGAGTTATTATCTAACTCATACTGAGGCCAGGCAGTGGTGCACAGGAATTTCAGGCATTTTGGCCTGATTGTATCTGAAAGTCCTAGTTGTTTTAAGGATTTAAGAAGACAAGCAAGAGGTGTGAGACCCTGGACTTTGAGTGGGTGTTTCCCATAGTGACTGATTAAGTACAGAGTGAAGAGGAGATAGAGAAAAAACCCAGCAAGTGGGTAGGAGGTAGAGACAGAACCAAGCAGATGGGAGACAAAGAAAATCCTCCCTCCATAGGGAGTGGAAGCAGGATCATGAGTCCAGGCAGAAAAGCACAGCAGATGAGGAAGAGAGAGAGAGAGGCGGGGTGGCAGTAGGAGGAAAAGGGGTTTGGCATTGGTCACGCAAAATGAGAGTGAGGAGAACCAGGCATCAAAACAAAGCGTCCTTTTTTTCTGTTGCTCAGGTTTTAGTTATTATTTTCGAGTTATTTCCAAGTCCCAGAAGGCAGCATCCTGCAATTAGATCACCAGGGAGAGGAAAGGCAAGATCCTGTCCTGGACAGGAAGTAATGAGTGTTTCTATCTCTGAAAATAGCATCCTATGTCCAGAGAAAGGAAAGGGGTTTCCGACACGCATGTGATTTCAAGTCAAGCGAGAGGGGTGGAAGACCCTGCAATGAGAGCATGACGTGACCAGCCAGTAGATGGAGACAAAGTACAAGGAATGTTATGGGAGAAAAGCAGAAAAAACGCAGTGAGCCAGAAGGGAGGGAAGACTGGAACAAGTTGATCCTGAGGTTTATTTAGTAGAGGCTGAGGGAAGATGAGCCCCAGAAAGGTGGTAGTTTACTAGAGGTTTGGTAGAGTCCCAGAAGGGCAGTGGTGAGAGAGAGGGAGGGAGGTACTTAAAATTAACTTATACATTTTAGTACCAGGAACCATGTTGTAGATTAAAAAGAGGATATTTTGGCTGAAAAAAGTATTTTGGTGTTAATTTGGCATTTTTAGTTTGTATCAGATTTTACTTAAAAATTAGTATGATACCAAGTAAATTAATTTTAAGAAGCTTAAATTTATGTTGACTGTATATACATATTTAGTTATATAGTCTGTTGAGAATGTGGTTGGTTTATCATTTTTAAACTAAAACACCTTTGAAGTAAACAAACAAAATTAATACATCTTAGTAAACTAAAAACAAAAAATGGTATTCAACAATAGGATTTTACCCAACCAGTTTAGATGTCATTTTGAATAAGTAATTGTAGGACCCAGAGATCCCCCTCATTCAACCCCTCCCGACACCACACTGATTGCTCTTTTCAGCTTCTGTGTAATGCTTGAAATGCACACCTGCTGCTACTCCTCCCCTGCTGTTCCCCTTCCAGGAAACTATAGATTAGATAAACCCAGGTATGAACACTGCTCTATAGAGTAAAAATAAAGACTCCTGTAATAAATAAAATGTAAATAGTACTGAAAATAATTCCATTAGCTAGTTTTATTATAGTCAGTAATACCCTCTGTTGAAATTAATTTACACCTTAGCAGTTCTTAACTGCATAGTGCCTTACTCTTAGGCTGTTTTGTTGTTATTCTCCTTGTCACAGGGTCAAGGGACCAGCTTGAACCTGGAAAAGTCTTGGAGAACACATTTTGAGATAATAGGCTTGAGTCTGAAGTGGGAAGGCCAATACCATCTTCAGAGCCAGCGTCTCAGTGAGCTCAAACAGCACCTGACATTTTACCAACATAATTAATATTACCCTGACAGTATAACTAGAAAGCCCTCAGGGAATGATGGGGCAGGAACATAAGCAAACATAGAGCATCTGAGTATCAGAGAGGGAAATAACTCTATTTTAGAGAAAAACAGGCTTAGAATCACATTGTAGAAAGGGGAGGAGTTAAGACCAGTAGAGATGGCATGTCAAGCCCCTCATTCAAGTAGACTATTACTTTTTACCTCTTCTTGTTGTAACTATGTGTTGGTAGTAGCTTGTCTCTTGTAAGGTTTTGGCCCTGTAGTACAGCAAATTTTCATCTGCTTCATAGGTCTAGTCATCACAAAATATCAGCTCCCTTTGCACCTTGAAGGCAAATGGCTAGAAAAACTTTAAGCTCCCTTTAGAAACTAGCAAATATACTATGTAAAACAGTAGGAATTTAAAATAGTCATTTTTAAAATTAG
>NW_008355474.1:4062378-4075874 GCF_000622305.1 Nannospalax galili | reverse complement strand
AACAAAAAAAAAACCCAGTAAATATACCATAGAAAAAGTTAAAACTCAAAGTAATCCCCTTTAGAAACAGGCCATATACAATGTTAAAATTTAAACTCTCATTGTGTAGATCTGGCATTATTACCTTAGTTTGAACTAGAAATGCATTGTTTATTCTATGACATCATCAAGAAACAAAAACAAAAATAACTTGCAAGAGAATCCTAGGCACCCTTGGTACCAGTAGATTAGGCTTGATATTAAAGAAGAAAGTACCCTCAGATATATATGTATATGTGACCCGAATAGAAAAGCAAATTAAAGAAATCCATGGTTTTCACCAACCATTGTAGCTGTGAATGTAAAGCCAAGTTCTCAGGATCTTAGTTTGTAGACAGAAGCTATGCTGGAAAGGAAACTCATGAGTGCAGCAGAAGGAACAGGGCATATGAATCAGTGTTTGTTGGTCTGAAAGGATGAGGCTTGCCTGAGCAGTGCCTGTGACCTTTTATGTATAGTGAAATTTAAAATGGTTAGGTCTAGTTAGAAAAGCAGGCGCCTGAGTACCAGTTGCCTGATGCCCAAGAGGGCCTAAGATAAAAGTTTGAGCCCCTTTGGCTGAGAAAAAGTTTAGGAGAAAAAAAGGCTTTTAAAACTTTTTTTCTTTGTCAACGGGGCAAGCCACCTGAAATTTTTTAAATGTTTAGCAAAGTTGCCCAGCTGGTTTAGACTAGTTGGGTCAAAATAGGTCGAAAGGGTCCCCTAAAGGTTTTTTAGCCAAATTTATAAGAGAATTTAAGCGTGGGCCCAGCTGGAAACATCATTTCATTAGAATGTTAAAGAAAAAATTTCCAGGGCAGGCGAGCTGGCAATCTTGGCTTTTGGCAGCTGCCTGGAGAGGGTGAATAGCAGAAGGAAAAAAAAGCTTTGGGGGCATGCACGTTTAAAGTAGGCATGGAAGGTCAGACATGTGGTGGGCTGGCAGGCAGGCACATAGCAGGGAGCAGAAAGCTTTAGTATGGGAGGGGAGCGAGAGGAGAAGGATACAGAGCATTTGTACATGTTGTATTGAACGGTATCAGAAATCATCCTGAGTAAAGTGAGGAAGAAAGGCAGTGGAAGAGGATAAAGACAGGAAAAAGGATGGAAGATAGCAGACCTTGCAGGCCCATGGCAAAGGGGGGCGGGGAGATGCCGGTGGTGAACGACTGTAGGGGAACTGAGATAGGGAACAGATGAAGCAGGTCCATCATGGAGACCACAGTGCTGTCCCAAAGGGGTGAAAATCAATGGGAAGGAGATCAAAAGAAGGAGGCCTTTAGTTATTATCTCCCAGTGAGGAGAGCCAGAAAGAGGTGAGAGCAAAGCAGAGGGCTGGGGAAAGGAGGAGAGAAAAGAAGTGTACCTGAGAGCTGAGTTAGTGGCATTGGAGAAGTCCAGGCAGGTCCCTTGAAGTAAGAACCAGGTTTTGACACCATCTGATAGGTAAAAAATTGGCGGAGAATGAGTGAATGGATGATGAGGCACCGAGGCACAGCTAGAACTCCATCAAAATAGGATTTATTAGCAAAGGAACACATGGGACAGATTCCCTTCCAGGCAGGGAAAATGTCTGCCTGGGTCTTGAGCTGGGGTCTTTTTAAAAGGGAGGCTTCTGCTTCCTGCAGAAGGCGGGAAGATGTATTTTTTTTAAAGTTGGGGGGGTATGAGAGCAGGACTGTTAAAACCTGTCCTCTTTAGAGATCAAAGGGGAAGCCTGCTGTGTTGGCCAAACAGTGAAGAAAAGTCTGCTTCTTTTGACTTCAAAGATCAAGGTGCTTATCAGCTAGGTTCCCTTTTCTCAGGAGCATGAGAAGTCCTTGGGATCCTGTTGGTGAGGAGGCAGGGCTATCTGAACCTGAGCACCCTAAAGAAAGCCTCAAAATGTCAAAGAATGGATATTCTTCAGATTGTGATGTCTAAGCAAAGCACAATTTGTTTACTCATAAATAGCAAAAATATTTAGTAATTTTAAAATGCATAGGTATGCTGTGGAAGAAAAAATACTGAAAATTTAAGTTTATCCCTACATAACTGTGATGAAAAAGAAGAATGTCACATACAGAAACCTGTGAGTCAGCAAATATGACATACCCAGGGATATTATGTACAGACAAGAAAAGAAGCATAAGCTCAAGGAGTTAACAATAGACTCTCAGAACAATAATAGGAAACAGATAATAAGAAGGTCAGAAAAACAGTAAAATAAAAGAGCACAATGTGTTAAAGATAAAATTGGTGGATCCTTTGAAACACTGAAATAGACACTTCAGAAAAGAATAATCAGGAGGTAACGACAACATGAGTCTTGTTTGTATGAAGTCAAAACAAGCTCACTCTGCAAGAGATAGCAACTAGGATTGACTTCAGAAATTGAGAAAACATTCCCCAGGAGTCCTTAATTAAAGAAGCCCAGGAAGAGAGCCTTGTATAAGTCAGCCTCACAGCAGGGAACTGAGAGCATCTGAAGTCAGGTGATTGAGGAGAGTTTAATGAAGGTTCTGTCGACAAACATGCAGAAAAGCTGAAAGGCAACCAACATTTTGGGTATCAGATTAACTAGGGAAATGTTCCCTTGGCATCCCTAAAGAGTCAAGGAGAAAGAGCCTGTCTCAGAATCCAGACAAGGGTGGAAAAAACACCCTGACCTCCTTCCCCAGTCCTGCAAATCCCACTGTGACAAATCCATTGACTGAACTCAACCGCAAGATTTTGATTAAAACCATTTCATGCACCTGAGGTCTAAAAAGGGAGATAATTGAGACTCTGATTACATATGCTATGGTTTCAGTGAGGAGCTGGGCAGACGTGGAGCATCCCGACCTTTCTGTTACCGTGCATGAGGCCTTTACCCTCCAGAGGAAGATATCCCTTGTCCTTAGTGGAGTAGAGTTAGGAGAGCTGTTCTCTTTCCTTGATGGACAAAGAGAGCTGTAAATAGGATGGAAGATATGACAATCATAGAACTGCATATAAGGTGACAAGTTTCATTCTCAACTCTGTATGGAAAGGAATGATCAGGATGTACTATGTCAAAGCCCTTTAATTTCCATGATTGACACTTTTGATTGCTACCTGCTCCTTCTGCTAGGATTTTAGGGAAAAACATTTTAGAAACTTTTTCTACCCATTTTACATGTTGAGCCATTCATTTTGCTTTACTTTACATTGTGTTAGTTAACAAATAGGGGATTTTGCAGCACCCATAGTCTTTCCTTTGTGTGTTGATTGCCAGCTTTCCAGGATCCCAGTGCTGCTGTAAATTTGTGCTTTTTATCTTTTTTCTTTCCCCTGTCATTTCATTGGGTTTTAGGGAGGGAGAAAGTATAATCTCCTCCATTCCATCAGCCATCTTGAACTGGATATTCTCAGACAATCACTATGGAGGAGGACAGAGGACCTGAGTCAGGTTTTGTCTCTTTGAAAAGAGAAAATGTTGTTGATGATTTAGAAATAATATGTTCTAGTGGTTTGAGTCAGAATTCCTAAATTATTTACCAAATTCAGGCTGTGTGGCTAGAACTGAACAAAACAAATAAAATGAATCTGAAAGAAAATTGGGTTGAAAGCAACTGAGGCTTTAAACAGAAAACCTACAACCTTCATCACAAGCACTGCTTTTTTTAGACTCTGGTGACTTTCAAATGTCAGCGTTCTATACACCTGGTAAGTGCATTAAGAGTTGTTGAAGTGATAATTTGAATCTTAAAAGAATCGGTTACAATGCATTTCCCTTTTTGCTCTTTTCTTCTCCCACTGGAAATGGTCACTTATATTCCCTAGGAAATATCTTAAATTTTAATTTAATTTTGGGTGCAAGATATTTTAACTTACTGCAACAAGACATATGCTTAAAGACTACATGCAGGCTTTTTTTTTGTTTGTTTAAAGAGGCTTCATTGCAAAATCTTCTTCTGGAGATATTTGAATGGAGTAGTTACCCATCCAGTATGCACCAAAATTTCCAGAGAGGTTTTAGTCAATAAAACAGTGATAAACCTTGAATGATTTTACTACATTCTGTCTACTGTGCATCTCATCTAAGGTATCCTCATTGCTTTCCAAGACCTCCATGAATGTTGACTCATATACCTTTTCCTCCTCCTGTGCTCACTTTCTTTAGTTAAACCCTAGTTTTCTGTCACATCCAAGCTCCACATACCTCTGATTATGCCTGTATTTCTCCAGGCTTTGCTGTAACTGCCAGTTTGATTTTAAGTACTTTGCCTTTGGTTCCTGCACATACCAGGACCTTTGCATCTTCTCAGTCTGCCCTCTACGTAGAATACAAACTCTTTCACTCCCTGCGAATAGCACCTAATTATTCTTTATCTCTCAGCTTAAATGTTGTTTCAAGGAGGCCTTTCTGACCTTCTCATACAAACACTTAGCGACCTGAACCTTTTCTTGACAGCAATTATCAACACTGTAATTTTATAATTTGTTATGTGTTTCATGGTACTTGTTTAATGTATCCCAAATACTGTATTAGGACAGGTATAGTACATAGCTTATTTCCGATATGAGCCCAATAAATGCAGAGTACTAAAAATTTAATATAATTCCAATACATAGTTACTGGATTTCACAAATAGGAAATACTGTATAAGCAAATTAGAGCTGAAAAAAAAAAAAAAAAAAAACCACTTCAAGGAATAAACAACTTCAAAGCCTCTTCCATATACTTTGCAGATGTCCAGAATACTCAATAATTCTTGCCATTGTCTTGAGCACTTCCAATTAGGTTGATCAGCCATTTTAATACACATGATTTTGTGTCTCTTAGTGTGACCTGATTCACTGTTGATTCACCCAAAAATACTGGAGATCTGCGTATGTTCCTAAGCTTATTATCTTAAGGCATGTCGTAAAACCAGTTTGAATTGTGGTTTTATTTGAAGAATGAGAATACCAGTACGTCTGACATGGTTTAGTGAAGATGGCAAAGTAAGATCTCATAAACGCAGAGCTTGAACATGGAGCTAGAGCACATATACACTCCACCAGCTTCTGTTCCTCACCGTGAGCTGTGCATGAACTGAGAACAAGTTTAAGGGTGCATATTCTATACAAGACCAGTCTTCTGAAACAAATTTTAAGTTGAGGATGATAGTTCCAAGATTGCATTCTGTTTTGATAATTTCCTAGGACTCATAGGACTCCCTGAAACTGTTATAGTCATGGTGATACATGATTTAACAGTGGAATGAAACAGGCTAGATACATCACAGGAAGTGATAACTAGATCAGAGTCCAAGAGTGGTCAAGTGTGGAGTTTCCAGAACAGACTGTAGTGCTAGGACAAGGTTCCCTCCTGGACACAAAGTAACATGTTCACTGCTATCAGCCAGGGCCACACAACTGGGCCCTAGTGTCTAGAATATTTCTTAAGCCTTCATCCCAAAGGCATGAGTGATTGATCAACCAATTAAAAGCATTTTCTTCATCCCCTTATTGATGATTTGGGACAACCCAGCTCCTATTCACTACATATGTGGGATAGCTAGCACGTAGCCATTACTGGTTCTTATTCCATCTCCCAGTTTTCATAAACATCTTCCTCATCCATTCTGACTTCTACATCGATTTCCACTGGAAATTAATTTATTTTGGCCACATTGTTTTTTGCCTTTGAACATAGACTCACCTAAAATCTGAGTTATTACATACTCATTAGTATACTTGCTTTAGTATTTTGGGTGATTTTATAACAAGATACTACAAATCAAGTTGCTTATAAACAGTAGAATTTTGTTTCTCACAGTGCTGGGACTAGGAAGCCTATCACCAAGTTGCTCACAGGTTTGAAACAGCTCCCAGTTTCTAAATACTGTGACCTTCTCAGTGTGTCTTCACATGGTAGATGGGGTGAGGCATCCTGTATGTGTACTCATCCCATTCATAGGGTTCAGGTCTAACTTCCTCCCAAAAGGCCCTACCTGTCAACAGTCTCACTGTGGGGATTAGAATTTCAACATATATATTTAGAAGAGGGAGCATAAACATTCAAACCACGGTGGCAAACTATGTTCTGCATTTCCTTTTGTTTCTTTAAAATAAACTCTTAATTCAACATCAACATGGTGTAGGAGATCAAGACACAGATCTTGAAGTTAAAATTTTAGACCTGCATTAGCTAGGTCTGTAACCTTGGTAAAATTACTTTACCTCTCTGAGCCTTATCTTTTTCACTCTGAAAAAAGACAAATCTATTAGTGTTAGAGTAGCAAAAATCCCCATAAGACTATAAAATCCCTAGTCTATCTGTTGGAGGACCTACCTTTCCAGTCTCACTGGTCAATCACCTGCTGATAGAGCCACCCCTAGGAAAGCAGGTTCACCTTAAGTTATGCTAAAATACATGAGTGGAATACCTGGTATGTTAATGAGGTAGGGATTTTTTCCTGCCTGGAATCCAAACCAGCCACAGTCATGTAGGTCTCTGTAAGTCTGTCTGCTTTTCTGAAGAATTCAGAAAAGTGTTAATCTTCCATTTTCTTCACCATATCCCTTTTCTAAGAATGCTTTCTTTAAGGCTTTGGGCTCCCCCAGTACCTTGACCTTCTGTACTTTTTCTCTAAAGCTTCCTTCTCCCACTATGTGGTTGCCAGTCAACCACCTGTCTGACCTGTTTTCTTCTCACTACTTTCCTCCTCAAGGCAACTGCAAAGATTACTAGCTCGCTTGCCCTGAGGATTTTTCTTTAAAATTCTAATAAAATTGTAAGAGCTTCCATCTGGGTCCATTCTTAAATTCTTTTATGAATGAGACTAAGATCCCTCTAGGGGATGTTCTTTCTATCCATTCATTAGTACTTACCTCATGAAGTTGTTAACATTAAATGACTTAACACAAAGAGATTTTGTTTTGTTTTAAATGCCACTGGTATGCACATATTATTTACTATGTTAGTATTTTCAAAGATCTGTCATACTTCAAGATTTTACTCTTCTTTTTCTAATTAAAATTAATGGAATTTGAAAGGTGGAAAATATGCACTTAGCTATAAAGAAGTGAGAAATAATTGACTATTAAAACTGACTTAGGTAAATTCAAAGAACAAAGACTACTTTTTCTTAAGACTACTTTCATCTTTTAACCATATTATTATAAAATTAATAACTTTCTGACAAATATTTAGATATATAAGCATCTCTTTTTAGACTGTCTAAATAAACAAAGACCACTTGTTTTTATTAGATGATGAATTCTGGAGTAAGCAATTACATATTGTATTTTTTGTGCTGTGTACAGATATGCATGTGATCTTGGCATCATCATCATCATCATCATCATCATCATCATCCCTTGATCTTTCCTAATTCACTGACAAACTTTTAAAAACACCAATGCTGGGCATGGAAACCTTCCTTCTAGTTGTTGGTCAGGAACAGTCCAAGAGACTACCAAAGCAATATAAACTATCCCACTACTCTTGATTCTCCCAGAACTTGAAGTTAAGACCCTCATTGCTGGAGACACCACACACTGTGGACACAGGACTTGGAGGAATCAAATTGCAATTGACCAGGAAAACTTCTGCCTGAGGACTAGCTTTCATAGTATCAGAAGGTACTATATAAGCTGAAAATGAAAAAAGCAATCAAAAGTCTTACCTAGCTATGAAGCCTGTGAACCACAATGATGACCACAGCTCTCCCCATTTGTGTAATCGTTGCACTTTTATCTTAGAGGTAACCAATAACTGTTCAATTGAATTAAGGCTTGCTACTTAGGGGAGAATTCATGAGTGGTACTATAAACTTAGTCAACTATCCATGGTTCTAGTGATCACATACCCTAGAGGAGAACCTACTACTGTCATTTTCCTATATCAATATAGTTTCTAACTACTCTAAATACTTATCCTTATAATCATAGATAAGTGTAGCTTCACCTATCATCAAAGAAGCTTTTTTTTTTTGCAACAGGTGGAGACTGCTATAGAAAGCCACAGCTGGTCAAAATGCAAATAATAAATGATTGGGGGTGCTACATCCCAATTGACACATCTACAATATGACCTCTGCACCTAAGGCTCAGGAAAAATCATGAAAGAGGAAGCAACAGATTATAAGAGCCAGAGGACCAGGATTCCTGGAATCAAAGTAATGTCTTCTAAACAGGACAGGGATGCTACTACACCCATGAAATCTCAACAACATGAATGTATAAACAAGATCTCATAATGACAACACCAGTTGACATGCCAACATGGATGAGGGAAGTAACACAAGAGTCCATCTCTAGATGAAAAGCTAGAGGCAACCAATAGCTACTGAAGTAGGGAGAATCAATTTTTTTCCAGGGAAGAGCTCCCTGATTGAGGTTATCCAATCTCAAGTGACCAGTCCTAAACACATGTACATATGAGCAACACTAATTGGCTTTATGAGGTATTAGATAGGTGGTACATGATAGATAGATGGCAGATAGATAGATAGATAGATAGATAGATAGATAGATGATAGATAGATAGATAGATAGATAGATAGATAGATGATAGATAGATAGATAGATAGATAGATGATAGACAGATAGATGATAGATAGATGATATAGATAGATAGATAGATGATAGATAGATGGATAGATAGATAGATGATAGACAGATAGATGATAGATAGATGATATAGATAGATAGATAGATGATAGATAGATAGATGATAGATAGATAGATAGATAGATAGATAGATAGATAGATGATAGGTAGATAGATAGCAAAAGTTATATATACTTATTCAGCAATAATAATTATGGAGGAAGAGGCAATGAGTTGAAGAGCAGGAGGAACAATGGAGGAGATGGAGGAAGGAGAAGGAGAGGTGGACATGTAAATAAAGCACTCATATAAGCAATTCTCAAAATAACAAATAAAAATAAAAGTTTTTGAAAACAAAGCAAGCAAAAAAGAAACAAAGATTTTAAAATAGTGCCTGGCAACCTATAAACATGGTATAATGTTTCTCATGTTTTTAAAATTAATATTCTTTTCCTGCTATGCTTATATAGCCCATTTCTGTACTGGAAGTTCTAATAAATATTGATGTTAACTGCTGTCTTTGTGAATTTATTCACTCAAAACACTATTTACGAGTACCTACTATGTTGCAGACACTGTCTTAAATCCTTGGAGTAGAATATTATAGTCAATATTCATGTTGTTACAATAAAACTTGAAGCTGATACTTCCTTTTTAATTTTCTTGGATTTTGTTTTTGTTTGTTTTATTTAGGAGAGGGATATAGAAAAAAATCCCACAATTATATAAGTATAAATATACACGTATACAATTTTATATATATATATGTGTTTGGATAGACAGAGACAGAGGGTCATGCTGAAGACTGGATGCAGGGCTTGTCTTTCTAGGCAAGTGTTCTACCATTGATCTAAATCTCTAGTTCTTCATATTTTACTTTGAGACAGGGTCTTGATATATGGTCCCAGATGGCCCCACACTTGTGGTCTTCCTGCGTCAGCCTCCATAGCAGCTAGGATTATAGGTGTGTGCCACTATAGGAAGCTGCATGTGGGATTCTATAGACTGACATTTTCTATACTTAAAGAAAATAAAATAAGGCAATACAGAAGAACATGAAGTTTAGAGAGGATAATCAGGGATAGCCACTCTATGTGACATTTGAACCAAGATCAGAATACTAGAAAGATACATTCGTTTGAAGACTAGGGAAGTATATTCAAGAGAGAAAGATCAATGCACGGACTGTAACTTAGGAAGTAACATGGAAAAGGCAAGTGGAACTGGAGAACACACAAGCTAAAAACTCAAACAAAATCTGAGCAGAAAAACGCTACTGTCTACTGCCGTAAAACGAATTCCCATCACTGTAAATGCAGTGGAAGTCAGAGAAATTAAGCAATTAGGAATGTGACTTAATTTACACTGTGCACCATTCTATCTCTTTGTAATATTTACATTAGAAAAGTGGAGATTCACAAATTCAAAGCAGAATTTCTAATTTGGGAATGTAATTATGTGGGCCAAGTGATTGCCTAGCAGGAGTGAAGCCCTGAGCTCCATTTCCAGAACCACATAAACCCTGTGTGGTTGTTCCTCAATGTTCAGGAGATGGATGCAGGACAATTAGAAGTTCAAGGTCATTCTTGGCTACATGGTGAGTTCAAGGCCAGCCTGGGATACATGAGATTCTGTCTCAAAATAGGAGAAAAAGAAAATTTCCATCCTCAGTGTTTTTCTTCACTTTGGCCATGTGAGATCACTTGGCTCAGAAGCCTACAGTCCTTTATTATTGCTTTCTTTTCTCTCTTTCCTTCACCCTTCCTCTCTCCCCACCATCTTTTTCTTCAGATTTGTAAACCCTCTAAGATGTTCCTCCAAACACCTGTACCGACATTGTACAGCCTACATACAAATCACCTGGGAAACTTGCTAAAGCATGAGATTTTGGGGTGAAACAGTCATATTTTTAGTCTTAGAGCGAACTCTTACAAGTTGAAACAAAAAGGAACTTATTACAGCATATTCAATTTACCTCAAAGTCCCCACCGTCTTAGATGTTGAAATTTCAGCTCAGGCTAGAGAGACAAGAACCAGATAGAAGCTGTACCACTGCCTGCCAGACAGGATTTTGAAACTGCCACTGTCTCAAGGCTATGAGCAAAGCACATGCTGAGGATCTCAGAGGGCATGGCCTCCCAGGGGTCTCTACAGCTCTCCACCATGCTCTGGTACCACCACCAATGAGACACTACTTCCCTTCTCACACCGCTGTGGAAATGAAGCCAGTGAAGGGGCATGTAGGGAAGAACCTAAGGTAGTCACAAGGCAACTACAAATGCGAGCATTCAGGTTCCTATTAAAGGAAGATGGAACTTTCGTGGTGGGACATTACTCAAAAGAAGTAGTGAGCAAATGAGCTAACACAAATAGGTGGCACCCGCCATCTGTTATGTCTAGAAATCCATGCAGTTCTGTCTGCTATGCCTGGATTTTAGAGTCACCATGGAAACAGGATACTGAAACACTGAATGGACTAATTCTCTATTCCCACAAAGAAGAGGCAGAGAAAGATTACTTCAGTCACAGGCATGGGCCCTACTGACCCATGGACTTCTCCCAGCACCAACACAGGCCCGTTGACCTTCATGCACCCCTCTTGGGCTACAAGAATACTGTCCTTTACCCTCAGAAGACAGATATAGCCACCAACCTGCACGGGTGCCCATGACATGCATGTTTAAGCAGAACAAACAAATTCACAGGTAAAACAGAAAAAGATATTGCTACACAATGTGACAGATCATCACAGGCAGCACAGAATCTTCTTCACTGTTTTTAGCCAGAATATAAAATTATGGGTTTCACTATGACATTTTCTTATCTAGATATCATTTACCTTTCTCTTACCTGGGTCCTCTACTGTGTCTCTCATCTCTCATCCCCTTGCTCATCTCTCCCCTACCCTGAGATAGTTCCCTCTGCTTTGACCTCATATATATGAGAGAAAATGTGATATTTTTGTCTTTCCTTACACTATTATCTTCTTTCCCCCTTAAACCTCTTTATTTCTCCCTCATAGTCCTCATTCTATATTTATATGATGAAGTCTAGAGAAAAAAACACAACAGATGAGAGAGAAAATGCATCACAAAAGCTTGATCTATCAGTAAGGAAGTTTGCTGGGCTCATAGCCCACTCAAACAGACTTGAGTAGAGGTAGAAAAATTGGATTCACAAGACTGTCTTTTCCAAAAAGTAAAATGAACAATTGCTAGCATGGTTCCCAAATGCAACTACAGTATAAACCTTTCACATTTGTATTTTGAATACATGAAGCATTTATCCATCATAAATGAGAAATATGTGTTCCCTTGTCCTAAGATGAAGCAAATCACAATTTAACATCTTCTTTATCTTCTCTATCTCTGCCTCAATTCTATCCACAAACTTGTCGTAAAATGTAAACTGTGGCCAAAGTTTGTCATTGTAAATGCCTTCTATATAATTAGAAAAACAGAATAATTATAATTTTATTATATCCAGAGAGAATTAAGGCCGAATATTGCTCTCATTTCTGTTATGGGCCTTGAGCGGGTTCACTGCTTTACCTGCTACATTTCCATGTTATTGTGTACTCAGTCAGCACTTGAAATGCCCTTTGATCTTTCTAGGTAGGTAAATTACTCTTGGGGTCTTGTTTAAATGAGGCTATTTAAGCCTTCCACAGCTCTTTACCACTGTTCCTGGCAAAAGCAGAGTGAATATGGGGTGAACCCTTGGGTTTCAGAAAACATCTCTTTCTGTCCCCTCCCGGCATTCTACCACACATAAAGAGCCCTACTAACAACTGAGAATCAGAGTCAACAGTCCCACATAGCATAAAACGCCTTTTCTTCCCTGATGATCCAATATCATGGACTAGAAATTTTAAAGTACTATTACAGATCAACTTTGCAGAAGTATTTCTTCAATGGCTCAGATCTTTGAACCTACAGAGACTAGAGACTAGAGTTAGTATAGGGAAAGCAAAACCTTGCAAATGAGGTATTAGTTTTGATAGTATAAAACAATTCCACCTTATTTCTAAGTTCTATATATATTCTGGCCAGTAGAACACTTTTATTTCCTAATACCACTCTAAGTGACCAATACATTTTAATTTATATAAATTTATAAACTTTAATTTATATAAAGCCAACGATTCTTGGGAGAATGTGTGTCACTGAAGGCTCCCTGGATTATCTGTGTCTAAGTTCATTGTTTTGGTTCAGTTTCTTTTTTTAAAAAAATATTTTATTATTTTTATTTTATGTGTATGCATGTGTTGCCTCCATGTAGATAAGTACACCTGTGTCATGCAGTGCCCATGGAGGACAGAAACACTGTCATAACCCCTGGAATTGGAGTTATAGACAGTTGTTAGCTGCTATATGGGTGCTGGGATTCGAACCTGGGTCTTCTACAAGAACAGCCAGCTGAACCATCTCTCCAACCCCTGATTCAGTTTCTTAGTCTGGGTTAAGAATTTTCCCAGTAGAAACAACTGTTGCCCAAAGAATCATGGTTGGTAGTGGAATTGGTTGCAGGTCTAGCATTTTTTCTTTGTCATGATAATAACTCATCAACCTCATCATGAATAAAAGGGGTCTAAAGAGACCAGTGTACCACTGGGAGCTTCCTTGATTTTTCTGTGCGTAACATGATCACAGAGCTCAGTCTTACCGGTAGCACTTAATAACTGAACACTCATTCCTAACAGTGGCCAAGTCACCTTTGAAAAGAAAAGATCATGAATTTAGAGCTCATATAACATTCAGCCCCATTCCCATGAGTCTATTTCACAAGTCCAGAGGATACTGACAAACAGGAAATAGTACAGGCAATCAATGGATGCTCAGAGGGAGAACCAGTTTCCCTCAGGGACAAACTCCCTGAAAGGTTATCTAATCCCAGGGGTGTAGCCCTAAACACATGTGTATATGTGTGCCACCAAA
>NW_008355474.1:4058258-4062281 GCF_000622305.1 Nannospalax galili | reverse complement strand
ATGTAAGTATATATAACAATACAAAAAAAAGAAAAGGAATATAAATTGTGAAGGAGAGAGGGGTCATGGTGGGAATTATAGGGGGACTAGGCGGGGTGGAAACAATGCAAATACAATACTCATGAGCAAAATTCTCAAAAAAAAATTAGTAAACTAGATTAATAGTGTCATTAGATACTAGATTAATAGATTAGATTAATAATATCATTCTGTGCCATAAGTAACTTGTTTTGAATATTTAGTTGAAAGACATGGTGTCTCAGTCAAAGGGCATTCCAACATCTTTCCATCAAATTATTACTCAACATTCTTTATCATCAATGCACCAGCCATCTTATTTCCAAGTTCAAAACCATCCAATCAAAACTCATGAAAATAAAGCGACATGAATCCACCATAAAATAAATGTTACCTTGGAAGTAGTTTAAAATAAGGGTTATCATTCCTGAAAAAGGAAGAACGGAAATGACAAATATGGACACATCAACATTTTAAAAATTAAAAAATGAACAGAACCAAGATATAAAATTAAAAAGACAAGAAGTAATAGATCTAGAAAACTAGAATGTGACTTGGATGACAAAGAAAGTTAAACAGATTCAACAAAACATATACACAAGTCCAGAAAAGTTTTCAAATCTGTAAAGAAAAATATTTTGGAATATACAAATTTGGAAGTCTCCTTCTATCTTGAAAAACAGTGTGAATTTCAAAGTTAAAGAAAGAAGTCTGTGGCTGTCAAGCCAGACGTTACCAACTCAATATGAGCTACCAGCACTAGAAACAGGCTCTGAATTTCCCCAGCAGACACCAGAATATCAAAGAACTGCATTTAAAAACCTCTTAAAAAAAAGTGTAACCAGATGTGGCAAATCATTTTCTAATCCTCCAAACTATTGTTAAAATACAGAAGTCACATTCAAATGTTCTTAATCATCTAAATCTTGTGAATTTTATAAGCTATGCTCAAAGAACTAGAGGAAAAAAAAGTCAACTGAAGGGTTAATAGAGAAAGGATGGTTAAAATAGTCACATTAAATATGTTCAGCTTTATCAGAAAGACTGAAAGAGGAAGGGAGATTACAGTTATAGCAAACAAGTCAACTGTTATGGGCCCTGGCGGTGTGGGATTAGTGTAAGACACATAGTGGGGATGGAATGGACAAGAAAGGGAGAGCTGATACAAACATACATTTATCTCACGCTTTTTAGTGCAGAATGTCAAAACAGCCTAACTGAAGTCTGAAACAACTACAAAGGTGGAGGCACACTTAAAATATAATATATCAGAAACCAAAATAGTATAATAGTATTAATAATAGAAAGCTGAGAGATGGAAGTTGATTTATCATGGATTATCATGAAGAAACTGAAAACGGGTATATCTTATACATGCATGTTAACTTTCAAAACTTAATTGTAAATATCTCTGACTGGTATTTTAAGATGGATTAAAATTATGTAAAAATAATAGTTATGAGTATATGTGTTCATATGTGTGGGGGGGCAGAGAGAGAGAGAGAGAGAGAGAGAGAGAGAGAGAGACATTGAGATTCAACTTCCTGCTACTGTAGCAAATACCTGGAATAATCAGCTTTGAAAGAGGAAAGGTTCATTTTGGTTCACAGTTTTGAGATTCAGTCCATAGTCAGTTTTACATTGCCCTTGGGCCTAAGGCTAAACAGGATATCATAGCAGGAATGCTTGGGAGAGGAAGCTGCTCACTTACAGAGGCCAGGCAAAAAGGGAAAGAGGAAGGAACCAGGATGTTTGTATTCCCTTGTAGACAAAGACCACAATGGCCCAACTTCCTCCAATTAAGCTCCACCTCTTAGAGACTCTAACACCCCTTAGTAGTGCTGTGGCTGGTGATAAAACCTTTAGCACATGGGCCACTGAGGAACATTTTTGATTCAAAAACCATATGTAAACATAAAATTTAAATAACGTAATAAAATTTAAATTATACTAAGTAAAAATGATAGCCTTTTATTGCCCATAATACATTATTGTTCAGATTCTATAAATGCCAAACCTTGTGCTTTCTCAGAACTGTAGACTCAGCTCCGGACACTGTATGTATTATAGTCTTTGGTTTCCAGCTAGGTTATCTTCATATGTTCAAAACCAAATCTCCTTTGTGACTCCTGCATATGTCATCATCTTCTCCAGCCACCCTACTGGCTTCCTGCTTCCTCCTGAATGTGTCATCTTTTTCCTACTGGCTTCCTGCTTCCTCTTTCCATCTCACTGGAATGTTTTAAAAGGATTCTTTGAAAGCTGCTCAGTGTCCTTGGTTAAGATTGTTTCCTTATCTCTGCTTTGCTTAATATATAGAATACTGGTTTATAGCTATTTATTTTGTTTTATGGCTTTATGGTTAATTTCTTTTAAGTCCTTTCCTTTTGTAAAATCGTATACTGTTGGATGGTATAGACAGATTTATGCATCCCTTTTATCTCTAGCACTTTGGTTCAATCAAGCAATAATAACTATAACATACTTCCTACATGTTTAAAATTTAGCATGTCTGAATATATTTATCTAAATGTAAAATCATAAACATATTGATAGTGTAGACATGATATTCACTCAAGATTTTAATCTTGTTGAATAAAGGTAATGAGTTTTTGTTATATTTGTAATCCTACAACATTATGCATACTGTTTAACATAGAAATGTCAATAAGTACTTGTTGCAATGAAGAAATAATTTTATGCATGGTCATTAAGAAGAAGATAAACTATTATTAATGATAATACATATAGTACATAAACAAGGCTTTCCTTTGCCCAATAATACCACTTTCTTCTACAAAAGGTAAGTTTATTTGCTCCAAAGATGAGTCTGACATTGCCCATTTGATTTATTTTTCTCTCTTCATTGTAGTTATTGTCAAACAATTTCCAATTTTTTTCAATCTTTCTCTTAAGACCAGAAAAATATTCTTTGCATGTCCTGGTATTCCCCCAATTCCATTTCAATTGTATTAGCCTAATTACTTTAAAATCTCAAATGGCTCATCATTTGGTCAGATTAACCAATTTAAGTTCATATGTCATGAGGATCAATTTTTCTTTACAGCTTCCTCCCCCTCAAAAAATAAGTTTTTCATAAGAGATAAATCCTCAACTACTCTCTAATTATCCCTGCAATCTTTCTTTAATTGTGCAAATGTTGAATTCAAGTTCATCATTTCAACCAGATTAGTATTCTTTGAACTGTCATGGTTCTTCCCTCAAACTAGCTTGTTCCATTGGTATGTCCCATAATCCCATGGCACACCTCATTGACAGCCCTCTCTCAGCTCTGCCTACACTAACTCAGCAGGTTTTTCTTCCATCCTGATGGTTTCCTAAGGGCAGGTTTTCACACCATGTTCTCACTGTGCCCTTTCTTCACTTTTTCTGTTACTGATTTCTACTTGGCCTGAAGGCAGAGTAGCAGCCTTTTATGGATCCCTATTAAATCCATCTGAATGGTATTGTGGGCTTTTATGGGCCGAGTTAAAAAGGATGTTTTAGAAACTGGAAGGCAATTCAATAACTCTTCATCTTTATCAAGTGAGCTACACCAAAGTCTTTGTTAAAATTTACAGATGAACATCATGATCTCATAGTAGTCCCATTAGTCAATGAAACTTCTGTGAGACTGTATCCAGCCATGGCAAAACAAACAAACAAACAAACAAACAAACAAAAATAGAACAACAACAACAACAAACCCAACCCAGGTAAACATGGCTTAGTTTCTTCAAGGAAACATTCAAGCAAATGTGACTCCTGAGCTAGCATACTGTAAAATCTTAACTGGTTTTGTAGCAGATAAAGGGTCTACCTTTTTCTGTACATCTGTATGTTTTTTATGTTTTGAGGCAGAAGATAAAAAAGGAATCAATTTCTTTTTAGTTTTTATTAAATTTATCTGTTTATGTTTATATACCCCTCTCTCTCTCTCTCTCTCTCTCTCTCTGTGTATGTGTGTGTGTGTGTGTGTGTGTGTGTGTGTGTGTGTGTGAGTGT
>NW_008355474.1:4053363-4057283 GCF_000622305.1 Nannospalax galili | reverse complement strand
TGTGTGTGTGTGTGTGTGTGTGTGTGTGTGTGTGTGTGAATGTGGGTTCCACAGCATATGTGGAATCAGAGGACAACTTGTGGGGGGGGTGGTATTGATTCCCTCTGACCACCATGTAGGATCAGACTCAGATCCTTAGGCCTAGTACCAAGTTTCTTTACCCATTGAGCCATTTCATGGGCATGGAAGAATCAATTTCTAATCATTGTTTGGGGTTGACCTTTATCGTCTGTCCTGCTCTATTTATTTCAAAAGAAAAAAATAATGGCTGAAAAGTATGCAAGCCTTACTATATCAAGACAGAAGTACTTTTGTCATCCTAGAATATCTCTATCAGTCATATATTCAAGTTGTTAATATAGAACCCCATTATTATGCCAAATTTTCAACCTCTTGAGTGTATTCTTGGGCCTTGTTCACCGGTTTGCAGCAATGCTGCTGGCTACCCATAGGAACAACTATCATTATTTTGTGGGTTCTCAAGGCACTTAAGACACAACATAAGCTAAATTCCAATCCAAGAAATCCAAAATTCAAGAACTCCACTGATCTTGTCCACAATCTAGTTTTATTTGCAATCATAATTGAAAGATAAAGCAGAAAACACAGGAGAATTCAAGATGAAGATAGATTTGTTCAAAGTGAACAAACTTAAATACAACACTGTCATCATTAAGGGAGCTATTAAAATCTAGCAAACTAAACATATTTAAAGACTTCATGGATCTCTGGGGAAAAATGCCAAGACTATCAAAAGAAAGGATTTGTTTGCTTTAAATAAGTGCTTCTGCATTGCCTCTTCACCTCTATCCATGAAGAATAATGATGAACTAGGTAAGTATTTTGAAGAGGTTTTTAAAAAATGAAAGAAAAATCGTGGGTCTTTAATAATCACATACTGTTGAGAGTAGAGCCAAAGTTTTACCTATGATGACATCTTACCATAGTTTCTTTGGAAATGTCATTTCGGGAGATAAAATGTTTTTCATTTGCTTGCCTGGATACCGCCCAGAGGATCAGTAACAGACATCTAGCAAGGTACTTGTGATGTGAACAATTGCCTGATTATTGGACCAAGATGTGGGAAAATCTGAAGATGCCTGAGACTAGAGGAGCAAGAAAAAGCAAGAATAACATTAAAGGACTCAATTCTAACCCTCTCTCTCTCTCTCTCTCTCTCTCTCTCTCTCTCTCTCGCTCTCGCTCTCTCTCCCTCTCTCCTCAATTCTAATTGAGGTCATCTTTGACAACAATATCGTTTTCACCAAACTACAGCAAGACAGCAATTAACACACAAGAAAATTCCAGACACATGGACTTATTGCTTGTTAAAGGTCTTTCCTTTGAAGTTTAATTCTCTGGGAAAGCCATCTTTGTGAACCCCAGTTAATACTAACCTTAACCCTACTATTTTGAGCTGAAGATAAGAGGGGAGATAAGGAGTTTGAAGAACTCTTTTCTCTGTATCCCATAAGCTGAGTGAAAGCATTTGAATGAGCATATCCCCTTTAAGATCAATGGCCCTGGTAAGGCTAATTACCCCAATCCTCTCACTCTAAGTTAAAAAAGACCCTGTTAACTGGAAAGACCACATGATTAAGGGGCTGAGAAGATTAACCATGATAAGAGTGGCTGGGTGCATGCAGGTTTCCCCTTCAGCTACCCATTCATCACTCTTAGAATATACAGTATGTGCCTATAAGCTGCATCTTAAAGGGCTGGGAGACGTTCATGGAGATTGATGGTGGTGTGAGGGTCTGGAAAGATATCTCAGGTCTTAATGAGCTTGTATTTCCTGAGAAAATGTGAGCTGCAGTGGGGCCCTAAGGACTCATGGCCTGTCAGGGGACATTGTTCCATTTCTTTTCAAAACATAAGCTAGATAGCCTATAGAACATGGAGCCATGTTTGACTGCTGGGCATCATTACACATCTAAGATTGACAGTGTATTTAAGAAAATGAAAACTAACGACAATTGGAATTATTTTGTTACTGTTCCTCCTTCTGCTGCTCACAATGTCTTTGCACCTATTTGCCATTCTCTCCTTGGTGCACAAATGTTTGCTTATACTGTTGACAAGAAACTCACAACTCCTAGCCACACATTACTTTCTTCTCGTATTCTTTTAACCCAACTGTTTTCCATCTCATAAGTATTAATTCACTCATCGTTGTACTAGAATAATAAACATAATTACATGAGCCCAAACTTAATTGCATATTTTCTGTGCTGTTTGATGAAAAATTTTGCAAGTACACATATAAATTACAGCACTGCTTTGGACCTATGATGTTTTTATATACTTTGGCTCAAGAAGAACATTCCTTGGACTTTATGCTAAAGAGCTTATACAGCATATATGAGATCAAACAAACACATTGTTAATAGGAAAATATTGTTAATAACTGAAAATGAGAAAGCTTTTTAAATGTCCATTTATAGGAAAATAGTTAAATACAGGTGAGACACCAAATAGCACAGTTAACCAGGTATGTAAAAATACAATGATTAAAAAGTCAAGTGAAGTAGTGCACGCTTATAAGTGTGGCAACAGAGACTGAGGCAGAAGGATGGAGATTTTGAGGCTCACCTTGGGATGGAATATATATATCACAAGACCCTATCTAAAAATATTAAGGTGTTATAAGACTGAAATAAAGCTCGGTATAGTAGTGTCTCACACCTTTAATCCCAGGACACTCAAGAGGCAGAGGCAGCAGATCTTTACGAGTTCTAGGCCAGCATGATCATGTAACAGTTTGGGGCCAAGCAGGGATACATAGTGAAACCCTTTCTAAAAAAGGAAAGGGAAATAATTTTAACCATTTATAGCAATTTTCAACTAAACAGAACTATGCAGTGAGGCATGGTGGTACAGGCCTTTAATACCAGAAACTCAGGAGGCACAGTCTGATCTGTGTGAGATCGAGGCCACCCTGGTCTACATAGTGAGCTCCCAGTCAGCTGAGGCTACAGGGAAACCCTATCTTAAAAAAAAGAATTATGTAAAATAACACAGTTAAGAAGCATTTTAGTAGCTATACCACAGAAATGACAGTAAGAACTATTGTTGACTTTTCTGCCTGTGCCTCTGTTTATTTCTTCCATTTATAATAGATGCTTACTCTAGAAAAGAAGCACATACTGATCCTTATGCATCCACCAATGTGACCCCTAGCCCGACTGTTTCTAACCTTTCTGGCTATGATGTTTATGAATTCCTACATGAATGTGAATGTATACTCTGTGCTCTACTGCTCTGGCATTATGATGCTTGAAGGGCTCTGGTTTATATTTCCAGCTGCATATTACTGCACAGTATCAGGAAAGGAAGGGTTTTCTGAGTAACAACTCTCAGCACTTGAAACATAAGAAAGGGCACATCATGGGGAAATCATGGGGAAAGCCTGAAAGCCACCTAGCTCAAGCTGAAGCAGAAAGACTGCTCCCAGCACAAAGACACAGCACCAGGCTGGCTTCTCTGCACAGCCACAACTTGGTATGCATAAACATCAAATCTTTATCGAAAAATTTAAGAGATGAATAGAGAAACATCTTAGGCTTCAACATTGTAGGAAGGCAGGACAAAAGAAGAAAAAAATAGAGAAAGCAAACTAAAATTTTATCTATTGTTACCTAACAAATCACCTCAAAATTTATAGGTAATATGGCCTTAAACACCCAAAAGCAAAGTATGTCCAGAGATTAAAGGGGCCAATATAATTTCTTAAGAGTCCACATGTATAGCCAAAGGCTACATAACAACCAACAATGCCAGACAGTTGATACCTTCTTTTGAGTTGTTAGCCAGGGTGGCCAAAGGGATTCCCAGATAGTAACCCAGCATAGAACTGGGAAAATGAACAGCAGACCCCAATCTTATCCAAAGGAATATTGACAACTGATTACCGCTAGATG
>NW_008355474.1:4040899-4053271 GCF_000622305.1 Nannospalax galili | reverse complement strand
GGTGCCGACAACACAGCAGACAGTAGCAGGGATATCAGAGTATAAGGGCTCTAGTGGGGGGAGGGGGGCTATGGGAGGGTGCTATCTGGGAAGTGGGTGTAAAATAAAAATAAATAAATAAAAAATAAAATAAAAAATTCTTAGTTATCACATTGGAATATCTAATTGCATACAACCTTGCTGAGTAGTCCTGCTGACATAAGCTAGTCATTTTTTCACACACACACACACACACACACACACACACACACACACACACTGGCTTGACCTTGGAAGAGTTTTGTCACAGATGAAGGGACTCAGTCACAAGAGCTAGGCAGATTGGGCTCTGGTGCATGGGTCTCATCCTAGATGACGTCCCATGACAAAGTCAGAGGAGTAATAGGGAGAACAGAAATATGTAGGAGTCCTGAAAGCCTGGGTTCTGAAGTATTCTACTGTTACTTCCATTGATTCAAGAGAGTCATAAGAAAACTCGGGTGTATGGGCAGAGCTTCAAATTCATACTGCAAAGGGCAAAGATTCAGAGATAGAATTTGGACCATTTTGTCAATTAGGAATATTCAGGAAAGAGCTAATCATCATATTAACACTATGCTTTTTGATAAATGCCAGTGTTGGGGAATGGGGTTGGGCTTGTAATTAAAGACATGATTAGGCTTAATGTATTTTCAACTGGTTGCCAATGGGACAATCTGAGCATAGAAGCAATTGGATTAAGAACATTAACCTGTAAACATTGTGTACAATGAATTGGAGTAGGAGGGAAACATAGCTTCAGTTATGAGGATATTAAAGGGTAGGGGTAAGGATTAATGTGGTTTTGGTCCCTGAGGTCAGTGGTAGGGTTGGAGAAAGGCAGTCAGGCTTACGAGACCTGGCATAAATACAATCAAAGGGCTTAGTCTCTAACATGAACAGTGAAGAAAGAATCAAATATTTTCAAAGGGTATCTAGGATTGATGATGAGAAGATGTTTATTTTGGCAATGTACACAGTGAAACACCTCAGTAAATGGTAATTGCAAAGTCCATTTGTAGAGGGCATTGGGTTTAATACTCATGACAAATAACTTATTCTATCCTAGAAAGCACATAAAGTCACAATCTTAATAGCTCCTTTTAACAAAAATGGATTTCTTTCTCATATTCTGGGTGGCTGGGTCATCAGGGCTCTTTTCCATAAACACTCAGAAAACTACCCTGAGTGGTGGCTCCACTATCTTGACCAACTTATACTAGATTGCACAGTTTTGTTCTTAAAGCTCCATAGCCTAAGCGACCCATCAGTCCCAGACAAACTGGAATGATTGGTCATCCTATGTCTGTTATAAAGAGCATTTGGGGGACTGGAGAGGTGGCTCAGCAGTTAAGAGCACCAACTGCTCTCGCAGAGGACCTGGGTTCGATTCCCAGCACCCACATGGAGGCTATGAACTGTCCTTAACTCCAGTTCCAGGGGAATCCAAAGCCCTCTTCTGACCTCTGTGGCATTGCATGACACAGGTGCACTCACATACATGCAGGCAATACACTCACACACATAAAATAAAAACTATTTTTTTTTTTTAAAAAAAGAGCATGTGGTCTCTATGTCAAGAGACAATACAGTTGGTGGCTCTAACTTGTCTGTCTTCTTCCCACCCAATGTCATGTATATTTTCTCTAATTTGCCATTGGACAGAATTTTTCACACGGTTCTTTCTAACTGTAATATAATCAACTGGGGAATAAGAAAAAGCAGAAGCAATGTTTGTTAAAAAAAAAAAAAAAAAACCCTCTATTCTGTGATCTTTCAGAGAGCATATTCATTCACCTGAACACCTGAATATTTAAACAAATAACCAGCATTGCTTAACGCAATGTATGAAATTAAATCCTTTACACAGACACATATTGGAGCTACAGGCTCATAGCCATGAAATAAACTATAAAATCCTTAGGGCCATTCGCAAAGGCATTCTAAATTTTAATTTCTACTCTTTGGATATAAGCATTAACACTCCAACTGCTTTTTTGTGTGTGTCATTTTTTTCAGTTCCTGCAAATGGCATCTTTAGCTCACAGGCCACCTTCATAGAGCCCGTTCTCTAGGACACAGCTCTGGGCCAAGATGCACTGAGTGGAGTGATGGATGGACTGACCCCTCCATTTTCTTGCTAGGGGTCTTAGGTAAGGGAGGACTTGCACAGTGGTACCCAGAGTTACTGCTTCTTATATATAATTTCTTTGGTGCATCTGAGGAGAAGGAAGAGGAAGAATTAAGCAGGATGGGTTTAGAGGCTCCTGAGAGATAGTTCCTTCTTACAGGAATGAATGAGGGACAGATTCCAAAGCTTTCCACTTTTAAGAATTTGAAACATCAGAATTATTGATGGATTTAGTTGTAATTGGACTTTGCTTGATGTTTATAAATCTATGGTAATATTGATCACCCTGAGGAGTCAACATTTTATTTGGGTATGAGCTCCACAAAGGAAAACTTGCTTTCATCTTTCAAGAGAAACAAACTGATTTGAATAAGCCAAATTATAATAAAAACTAATATGATTAATCACAACTTACTCATGTACCTCTCCTATCTATTAATGTATACATCTACAAACATGGTTAACATCACTGGGATGTCAGAACGCACTCCACTCTGCCATCCCTCAGAGTCTGGGATGGGCAGGCATCATGTATCAAAAGTAAAGCTATAGAAAGCGAAGATTTCAAAGGGTCAAGCTGTCTTCTCAAAATGACATAAGGACAATCAAGAGGAGGTTCTATTAGATTAGAGACATGCAAAACATCCAGCAGTTTTCAAAAACGGAAGCAAGCAGGATAAAACACTTTAACAAATTTACCTGGGTCTAAGAACTTAGATTCCTTTGAGTTACTACTGAAAGAGAACAAACTCTGCAGTTCCTTGTTTACGCTGCACTTCAGACTTCAAGTATGCATTCCTTTCAGTGACATAATTTTGAATAACAGTGTCTAGCTGATACCTTGGGGCCATTGTGAACTTTATGGTTCCTTTTAAAGGAAAGCTGAATTGACCCATTTCTCTGTCGCTGACCCCTTGATTCATCTTGAGCTTCTCTTCCAGTGTTACATCCTCCATGTTTCAATCCTCGCTGTACTGTGACAAATAGAATAAAATTAAATTTCCTACATGGAGAGTTTCTATGTAAATAAAAGCACTAATTTCTTATTTAAAACAAATTACTGCGCAATAATCATTTGTCACTTGATTTATATTCATTAACTAGAGCTAACCTTGTTATCCTTCCTTTTAAGTTTGTTCCGTTTCTACACAGAAGCATGTGTCACTGGAGAAAATCAAGAAATTATTAGTAATAAATAAGGGTAGGGAGGATACCAATGACCATATGAGAGGCTGCCCTAAGGGTGCTTCAAACCCAATTTGCTTCTAACCATAAAGTCCTTCAGGCTCCCAAGTTTCCATATACACATGTACTTTGAATAAAAACATTGTGCTTAATATGCAAACATGACCATGAGCACAGCCTGTGGTCCTTGTCCCAGCTAGACTGCTGCCCTTAAGCCCTTTCTGGAAACTCTCAAATTGCTATCCAGCTGATGCTTTAATGTTTAGTTTCAGTGCATGTTAATATATGCATATATGTGGACAGATGGATGGATAAGAAATAGATTAATTTTCGCAGTCAGGCTTATGAAGAGGCAAATGCTGCTGCTCCTTGGCCCTCAAATGATACTCTACCTCACACCAGCCATACTATTGGGTACCAAGTGGTGATCTTTCCCCAACTCTTTGCCTTTCTGTCTGTTGTGCTTCTCTGCCTATAACATAAAAATCTCATTTTGTAGTGGTTTACTCTTTTCTTCTCATGACGTGTCCCCACCAGTACTTCTGAGAACGCATGCTCTTTTGATTAGACCTGCTCTCACCCTCTCCTATCAAAGGTACTCATAATCTAAGATTACATAAAGAAGTTATGTTGACTAAACAAAGTCAGCAGATTGACCTCAAGAGTCAAAATAGAGCACATTGCCTGATAGGAGTTCTTTTCCTTTTCTGTTGCTGCAATGAAATATCATTACCAAGGCAACTTATAGAAAGAAGAATCTATCTGGCTTTTGGTTCCAGAGGGATAAGAGTACATCATGGCAGGGGAGGCATGGCTAGAGACAGCTGGAGCGAAAAGCTGAGCGCTCACGTCTTCAAGCTTACTCAGGAAGTAAAGAGAAAGGAAACTGGAAATTGGGCAAGGTTATGAACTTACAAAGCCCACTCCCAGTGAAGTGCTTCCCCCAGGAAGGCTACATCTCCTAACCCTCTGCAAACACCACAAACTGGGGCCAAGTATTCAAATATCTGGGGCCTATGGGAGATATTTCTCATTCAAACCAGCACAGGAGGTTGCTTGGAGTAGAAGAGAGAGCCCAGCCTCTAGCTCTGTCACTCATTGCTCATGCGTCCTTCGGCCAGTGGCTTAATCCTACTGAGCCTTTTTTTTTCCCACTGAAAATCGGTGGATAATAAATAACTACATCATAAAGCTGCTGTGAGAATTAAATAAGAGACTGTAAACAAAGTGTTGAACAAAATACTACATTCTGGTTATATAGCAAATGAACACAATTCATCTTAATTATGCTATGCATATCTCCCCTGAATGTGAAATATAGAAGAAAAGGTATGAAGGCAATTTTCTTTTTAGCATTTTAGTGAGACAGGATCTTATTTTTTCTACCCTCAAACTCGCTGTGTAGTGAGGATAAGTTTGAACCTCTGAGAGTCTCCTGCCTCTACTTTCTAATCTCCAATCTCCACCTGCTGGGATTTCAGGTGTATGCTACCAGGCCAAAGAATGGAGCCTAGGTCTTTGGCATGCTAGGCATATAATCTATCAACTGATCTGTATCCCAGCCCCAATAAAGGAGATTCCTTCATTGTGGATGCTCTTCAAATATTTCCTGGTAAGCTGTAGCTTCTTATTTTCAGATGGATCTGCAACATTCCAACTCTAACCACTAATTAGTCAATCACTATCATTAATCACTAACCAGTTATTCAGTCTTTAGAATCCCTAGCATAGGTGTGGTTTGCTTTCTGGGAACTTCATTTCACACTCCTTTTCCTTTATGTAACACTGTATTCTTACTTAAATGTGTATAAAATATCAGCAATAATACAAAATATAATTCCAGTATTCAGGAGGTAGAGGTAGGCAGATCTCTGCGAGACTGAAGCCAGCCTACTTTACCTAGTGAGTTCCAGGCCAACTGGGGCTATAGGAAGAGACTGTCTCAAAAGTAACAATATAAAATGATATATTTATACATCAGAATGTATATCTTTTATAGTGATTCCTTCTGCAGATCCCTAAAGGCTTTTATTTTAAAAAGTAAATTACTTAAAACATGGTAGACTTATATCTAACTAGTTGTTGGGTTTTTAGGACATGACTGATTTACCTGCCTGAAGTTGACCCTGACATTGGAACTGTCTTTGCCTGGCTTTCTCTGACTTTCAGTCCTGTCTCTTTACTTCTCCCTTTTCATCACTGATTCTGTTCCTCTCCACACTCAGAAGCACACCTTTTAGAAACCTCTGCCCTCCCTCTGTCTTTTCTTGCTTTAATACTCACCATGGGAGAGCTCATTCATTCTCATAGCTTTAAACATCACTTCTATGCTAATGATTCCTAAATTTACATTTCCAGCCCCATCTTCAATCAAGGCAAACCTTCATTAATCACAGAGCTCCCATTCCCTGTCTCCAGCTGCCTTCTGGACATATTTAGCAGGAATATCATATTGTACTGTGCTGAACCCTTAAAACCAAACACATTATCAACTCCCCAAATCTAACTTCCTGAACGCTCTCTTGTGGTCAGGGTCACCAATATTTCTATGGCACTAGGTGACTCCTGCTAGTTCCATGTACCTTAATTTCAAAAATGCACTATAAATTGGGTGCTTCTTTTATTAATTTACTTAGAATTATTAGTACAAATCTTAAGGAAAACATGTCTAAAGCATGCTTAGAGGAGTTTCTCTTATCTTTAGGCGAATTCATGGGATAATGTGGTTCAGTTTCTCTCCTCTGAGGAGGATAATGATGGCTAATAGTTTTGACCACTTTCTATGGATTAGGTGCTGTACTTAGCACTTTTGACATGTTACTTAATGTTCACACCTCTGAAAGCCTGACGCTATGCCCCTTTGTACACTGGGTATCTAACGCTAGCCCACAGGAGGAGCTGGTTTCATTGCTTCTGCTCTGCAGAGCTAATATATTAGTCACTTTGTTCACTGCTGAGACAAAATTCTTGGCAAAAGCAACTTAAGGAAGGAAGGGTTTAATTTGCTTCACAGTTTAAGAGGACACATGAGGCTGCTGGTCACATTTTGCTTCCAGTCAGGAAATACAGAGACATGGATGCTGGTACTCCATTTGCTTTCTACTTTGTCTTTACATTGGGACCCCAGCCCATGGGGTAGCGTTGGATGGGCATGTCCTCTGAAAGAACTAGCCACAGCTGAATGTCTGACAGAGGGAGAGGCAGTCATAAATGCATGAGGAGGCAGGTCTAAGGAAAGACAGGGAGGAAGCCTAGGAGGCCGCAGGAAAGCTCTGCCAAGATATAGGGAAAAAAGCCCACTGGGTGCACGCCTTCGTAAGCTCTGTACGAAAACCCAAATACAATGCATTGTGTCGGTTTTGAGTGAGGGGCTTGGGAGCCGAGAAAGTCACAGCATGCTTCACAGAGGGCCTGGGAAACAAGAGAGTGCCCAGCAGGCCTCCCAGGAGAGAATTTAGCTTTATGGGTGGTATTGTCCATATTTGGGATAGGCCCTTCTAGACTCAGATAATCTGTGTACACATGCTCCCAGGCACACCCAGAGGGTAGTCTGCTAGTTGACTCTTAATTTCATCAAATGGCAACGCAGATGAGCTAGCACAGAAGGAATCCCTTACTCGGCTCTTCTCTTTGTCAGACCTGGAGCACAAACCATCACTCTACATCCATCTTCTAGGTCAGCTTCCTTTTTGCTTCCACACCTTAAGCTCCTTATTATTCCCATCATGGATCGCCAACATCCCAGTGTCCTTGCTCTTTTAAGCAGCCATCAGTCAAGCCAGTAGCCATCTCATCCTTCAGCTTCCACTAGGCTAACCCTGGTCCTCATCCCATCATCTGATCACACAGTCCTAGCTGAGTCTCCTGCTCCCACTTCCATTTGGTATAACCTACCCCACCACACTCGTGACACAGATCCCTAAATCTAGCCTGTTACCCACATAGTCTACTTCTACAGAGACATAATTACTGCAGATTCTTTTACAGGTAAAATCCTCCACTTATCATACTACTGTTTATGAAAGACTTTTTTCCAAATCTACTCATGTTTTTTTCTGCTAAAGTATTTAAGAATGTATACGTAGGACAAAATTTGTATAGGCAGTCCCTGGCAAAGAATGGTTTAACCTGCTATTTTAGTCCCATGGCTATTTTATTTTACAGTAACATAAAAGTGATACAATTCAGTAAAGATTGTACTTAGAATTTCGAATTTTGCTTATTTCTTGGACCTACTCTCCTTGTAAAAGAACGTCTTCACTACTACATATTAAAGGGTGCATGTTAAACCAGTGAAAGGGTGAAAATGAATCAGTTCTACAGTTAAACGCCTAGATGCTTGTACTGCTGTCTGCTTCCTGCTTTTGATAACGTACCACAGCTCTCTGACACCATTCAAGGAAGGTTCTATGGATACACAGGAACTCACTGCACTGTGTCAGCAGCTCATTGGGATTTTATTGAGTTCAAAAACAAAGTTAAAAAATACCCTAAAGCAATTGATAGATAGATATAGCCCATGCTGGTGTCACTGGGAAGATCTACAAGGAAACAGAAAATGGTCTTGCCTTTTCCCCAGGCATGTTTATGAATTCTTTAAAATGTTCTATTTTCTATCAGATGAATATTCCCATGTTTGTGTTATATATGAATAAAATAAAATATACAAAATATAAGTAATTTTCTGTAAACAAACACATTTGGTTCTTGAGTTCCTAATTATTCATTTCCTAGCTGCAATCTAACATTATTTTATATCCCTTGAGAATAGGATCTTTTGTTTCAGTAAGGAAGATCACTTTAAAATCCAACTTGCATCTCGATCCTACCATGGTTTCCTAGTTTGCTTCCATAGCTGTGAGAAAAAAACATGACCAAAAGCAACTTGGGGAGGAAAAGGTTTATTACAAGAGAAACCAAGGCAGGAACGCAAAGCAGGGAACTGGAGCAGAAACTGAAGCAGAGTCCATGGAAGAATCCCATGTACTTCTTTGCTCCCGCTGACTTTGTCATCCACCTTTCTTAGATAGCCCAGTCCTACCTATTTATGGATGGCATAAGCCACCGTGGGCTGCACCCCATTAGCAATCAAGAAAATGCCCCCAAAGACATGCCCACACACCAATCCTGTTAGAGACAGTTCTTAAATTGAGATTCCCTCTTCCCAGGTGTGTCTAGTTGACAACCAGAATCAGCTGTCTTGCCTTGTTTTTCATTGCTCTTTCTTTTAGCAGCCTCTTGATTTGGCCTGTTCTCAGCAGATCACATCCAAATATGTGTCCTCCTGTCTTTTCCTCTTCACAGCTGCAATCCTAAATTCCAACTGCAGAAGAGTCCCAACCTATAGATTATTCTGCTGGTATCTCAAGCTTTGTTAAAGCATCATATTTTCTTCTCTCTGAGACTAGCTCCTCCCTTAGGCTGTGCTTGTCTGTTAATGGCACCATTTTCAAAATTACTCAGACTCAAATAGCACTAGAGCATTCCACACTGTCATCATCTCTTTCCCTTTATGCACATTTGGTTATCTCACCTTTACGGCACTAAAAAAAAACCATATGAAGTCAGATCTCAGCAAATTTTCCTGTTAACTAATTACTCAATACCACGCTTTCTACATTTTCATGAAGATAAGATTCTCACCAGTCTTTTTTCTCATCCTTACACTAAAAGGACAATAGTGCTCAGGAGGGCAGGCAGCTCATCTCCCTCATCTCCACATCATTTACCAGGCATCATGTCATGCTCAATAAGAAGCCACTCAAAAAGTATTTAAGTTAAATCTATTCTCCTAATCAGATTGCAGTATTTTGAAAATAGATCATTTTGCACAAGAAAAAAAATTTGAATGCATAGTAGGACCTTAATAAATATTCGTGGACTGATTAAAATTGGTTAGCCTGGTTTCATTATTCTGGTGAAATGAAATACAGAAAATAAACTGCCATCTCGGGCCAGCGTATCCTCTTATAAATGAGTGGAGATGAATGATTCCACTGAGTTATATCAGATGAGTATCTGGTCTGGTATTCATAGAGAAGAATAAATTAGATTTTTAAAATAGTCTCAGGGTTAATAATGTAAGATGTTATTAGTAACACAAGTAAGGAATCATTTTTAATGCAGTCTATGACCTTTATCTTGATGTACAAGAATAAGAGATTTATGTGTCAGAATAGGAGGAATTGTTCATTTTCGTCAAGGATTTGGAAACAAAAAGTATGCACTCAAATTGAGAATATTCAGGTTTGAAGAAGAACCAATTCTAAGGCTTCCTGGGCTTTGAAAAAGGACCAAAGAAACAGACTTAGTCCAGAAAAAGGAGGAAGTTAGGAAGATGAAGCTGTTCTCTACCCATCAATATATGTCACAGTCATCAATAATATAAGATACCATAAAGGAAATCTGAAAACTGCTTATGTCAGTTTAATGGAATTTGAGAAAAAATACGATAGTCTTTTAAGATTTGCTTTAATAGAACAGGGCCTTTTTAATACACCCCTTACTGCATTTAAGAGAGGTTAAAGAGATTTAACCACTCTACGAACTCACTAGAGAGTCAATACTCACTTTTGGGAAATGAGAAAACTTTCTTGTATGTCTCTCTCTCTGTAAATTAACAAGGAGTTAGCTATAACAACTGAAATTTATATTTATAACTTTATTTTAAAAATAGATATTCAAAGATTTATTCAATATGCCTAGAACTTAATATTGTCTCAAATCAAAAGATGAATATGAAGCTGGCGAGATGGTTCAGCAGGTAAAGAAAGACCCTTGCTGCCAAGCCTGACAAGCTGAATTCGGTCTTCAGGACCCACAGAGTGGAAGCATAGAGCCACCTCTCCTAAGTTGTCCCCTAACCTCTACGAAGGGGATGACAATGTTTTCAGGGCCACTGTAGCGCCCTGGGTGGGACACCCAGCACCATGCAAGCACCTCAGGGCCATGGTAACTCAAACTCATGGCATGTATAAACATGTCATGCTCATGAACCCTCCAGGTATATATGCATATTGATACACATGTGTATGAAGATACAGAGAGAGACAGAGATTCCAAATAGAAAACTAGTTTAAGAGAGTTTTTGTTTGCATTGGATTTGCATAGAGCCAACACACACACACACACACACACACACACACACACACACCTGAACATATACATTCACACATACAGAAAAGTAACAAAAAGAATATGGATTAAAAGTACTCATAATAATCCCCTTCTTTGAAAGAAGTGTCTAATTTCACAGTTATATATACATTTAGTTAGCTGTTGCATATATTTAATAAGTTGATCATTCAAATCAAGTGCAATGCTCATTAAAGAGAATATCAATTTAAAAAGTTGCCTCAGCTAGACCTTAATCAGGTTAATGTTCCATTAATTAAATGTCCTTCATATTTTAAAAGTCTGCTTTGGGTTTAGTAGGTATGAGGTCAATATAGGGAAACATTCAAAACTTATAAAAGCCAATCAGTGAAAAAGCAATCTGAATACTCCTTGCTGAGTGGATGCCATTGGTGAGAGTGGTGCTGGGAAATGATTTACTTAAAATGCTACTTATAAGCATTTCAGATGGAAAAAACTGCAATTCTGTAGTTTATCAAATGCCTGCTAGTGGAAAAGTTGGACACAAAAGTATAACCTCAGGAAGAAGCAATGACAGACCTGAGAGGGAGACTCTGGAATAGAACTAGGAATAGGACATTTTGGTGAAAGCACCTTCCCAGAAAACATGTGAACTAGGACTGTGTCCCAGGGCTTCCAGTGGGGTGCCTTACTCGCCCATGTATGATGTTTCCAGAGCATCTGTGCAGAATATAGTTTTGAACTTTGGAGTATATTATTCTCTGGTTAGATTTCAGAGTGATATAATATTCTTATCCTGAGATTTTATTTCCACATAGTTTTAAACGATCTTGTTAGATAAATATGGGACCAGTTTATAAAATAGATTCTATTTGGAAGAAATACCATGAATTAAACAAACAAATTGTGACTCAGTTTTTGGATAAACAGAAAACAGAATGTAATTTTCAACTTATATTTTAAGTCAAAAGATGTTGGGCATGGTGGTGCATGTCTTTAATCCCAGCACTCAGGAGGCAGAGGCAGGTGGATCTCTGTGAGATTAAGGTCAGCCTGGTCTGCATGGTGAGTTTCAGGCCTGTTGCTAGAGCTGCAGAGAGACCCTGTTTCAAAAAGTCATATATACAATAAATAAGTAGCAATCTAGACTTCCATTTCAGTCTTCAATGTGCCCCTTTAGCACCTAAAGAACACATACACACCCATTTACTTAGCTACCATAAACTGGACATTATTTCTTTTATTTATTATACTTACCTTGATAGACTTTCTATACTTTTCACATGATTATCAGCACTAATGTCTTTCAAGATACCCATAGAACAGCCCATTAAGTTCTGCTTACAGCATTCAGTGGCAATTTTATTCCACATTCTAATAGCTTTAACGGTCCCCCAAGAAACTACATGGTCAAGTTCTTTACAGCAACACTCCACCTCTGGTACCAGCATATGTATTAGTTAGTATTCTGTTGCTGTGATAAAACAGCATGATGAAAAGCAATGTATGGAAAAAAGGAGTTTATTTTGTATCACAGGTCCAGAGGGTTACAGTCCATAAAGGTGGGGATGCATGGTGGCAAGCATTAGGCATGGAGCAAGAGCAGGAAGCTCAGAGATCACATCCTTGTCCACATGCAGGAAGAAGATAATTATTGGAAGTGGAACAAGACTACAAACTTTCAAAGACTGCCCCCAGTGACCTATTCCTCCAGCAAAACCACACATCCCAAATCTCCCCCAAAAGTGACACTGAGAGTTAGTATTCAAATATCTGTGAGTATGAGCCACAGTTCTCCTTCAAACCACCACAGGATGACGTTGATTAGGAAGTAACTTGAAGATGGTCTCAGAGAAGATAGAAGAAAAATTCTGTATCTTGTTTGGGGCAGCAGTTGTATGGATACATTCAATAGTCAAAGCCAATCAGACCATATATATATA
>NW_008355474.1:4038648-4040816 GCF_000622305.1 Nannospalax galili | reverse complement strand
ATATATCCTTAACAAAAGACAAAGAAATCACAATAAGAATTCTTCCTAAATATTCCCTTTCTTCGTGTATGAAAAGCATCATACTGGTAGGCTTTCAAGCTAGAGGGTAAAATATTTCCTATCCTCCATTCAACTTTTTAACTCAATGGATATAGAAGCCACACATTTTCCTCTTTTGAAGCAATGGTTAGAAGTTGATGCTCAAAATCTAGAATAAAGAAAGCAGCCTAAGGGCCAGGTGTGGTGGTAGTTCACACCTTTAATCCCAGCACTTGTGAAGCAGAAGCAGGCAGATCTCTATGAGATCAATGCCAGCCTGGTCTACATAGTGAATTCCAGGCCAGCTGGTGCTACACAGAGACTCTGTCTTGAAAAGAGAAAAAGAAAAGAAAAGAAAAGAAAAGAGAGAGAGAGAGAGAGAGAAAGAAAGAAAGAAAGAAAGAAAGAAAGAAAGAAAGAAAGAAAGAAAGAAAGAAAGGACTTAGAGGCTTAAGCATTCTAGTCCCAAGTGACCAGCAACAGGTGTCACTCTGAGCAAGTTCATGGACCATTTTGGGACTCAGTTTTCCACTGAAGATCATAGTGAGATGTACTGGAGATGTGAATAGGTAGAGCTGTAGACACCTGCTGATGGACAAACATTTTATGATGATATAGGGAAATGTAAAGGGAGAATTTCATCTTTCAAAGGCCCAGAGAAACAGAAAGTCTTATTTTAATTCCAAGATGCATTAAGGTTCTGACTGCTGAACCATCGTTAAGATGTCCATAAATAAGTAATCTGAAATTAAATTTCCCAGCAAAACCTAAATGTGTGGCACTAAGATGCTATAAGCTGAAATATATCACTCTCAAGGGAAAGGAAGAGAGAAGCATCTTCACTAATGACCATAAGTAACACCAACATATAGCAGATATTTTACAGTCAGACTTCCAGATATTGAATTACTCATTTCCATATTTAATATGCAGAAACTATATATGAAAGATACATGCACATTGTATAACTATGAATTCTATTTTCTCTCGTGTGTAGTTTTTGATAATTGTGGTTAGAACAGGGGCAATTTAGTATATTAGATATTCACAGGTATGTTTGGCAAAATCTACTTAAAAAGAGGAAATGTCTTCAAATTAATAAAAATGGATGTTTTAAAGAATTAATCAATATGGATTGAATATTACAACTATCAATATTATTTTCCTGGATTCCCATCATAAATATTGACAAATATTTTTCTATTCAATGATAAATTTGAACAATTTCCCACTGGGTAATTTGATTTAAGAAATTGTGTCCAAATAGTGCTTTACTCTGGGAATATCCTTTGTTTGAAAGCTAAGTACGCTGTTTTGAATGTGTCATTAGTCTCTTCAACACCCAATTTTTATTATTCTCCATTATAAGAGAAAAGCTTCCAAGGCTATTTTATGAGTCCAGAGAGTCACATGTTCATGAGACTATTACTATGCCAGCAAGTATCACAATTGATGTCAGAATACTTAATGACATAGAATGTTCAAATATTGCTAAGAGAAGTATAATGCGATAATTCATGAGTATGATGCTTCAGAAGTAACTGCTGATTATACTAAGAATATGCCAGATGACAGGACAACTATTATTACTTTTTTGACAGATTGAAAAAAACCTGAGACTTCAAGGTTTGGTCATTTGACCAATGAAACTAAAGTGCTAATAGGCATGATAGTAATTTGACCTTGCTCGTTTGATTTAGATAGTAAATCATTTTTCACGTCTCCAGATGGACTGTAACTTCCACTTTATTTCTAAAATCTTAAATGCCTTCTGCTGTAAAAGCCACAGAGCTTATCTTTCACAGGAAAAGTAACAATGACTCATGTCCTTGCTTTCAAACTGCTCACCTTTGCAGGATATGAAAAAGGGCTTCAGAATTTAAGACAAAGAGACCTAGAGGGAAAGTAGGCTCAATACAAATAAGCCTAGTTATCCTCAGCTAATGCTCTTTTAAAATAGATCAGCCAAGGGGATTTATAGGAGGGGAAAAAGAGAAACCATCACTCAGAGGGAGATAATAATCTTAATTGAAATCAGAAAACCTTCAAATCTCTTTGTGTATAAATTTTTGTGCTATAATACTGAACATTTAAAATCCCTTGGGATTTTTAAAATTCTGGACAATGTT
>NW_008355474.1:3984532-4038600 GCF_000622305.1 Nannospalax galili | reverse complement strand
CCCCCCCACAAAAATTCTACTATTTCTCTCTCTCTCTCTCTCTCTCTCTCTCTCTCTCTCTCTCTCTCTCTCTCTCTCTCTCTCTGTAGTATGTGAGTATGTGGTATTTAATAGGATGTGAATAGAGAGGGAAAAGTTGTAGCAAATTATAATTTCTAACCAATTCTTAGTTTCCTAAAAGTTTCTGACAGGGTACTAGAACAAGTGTCTCTCAAAGCACTGAGATTTCTATGATTTGATAATCTCATTAAATAAGCCAGCCCTAGTTGCAGGTTTACAGATACTTTTGGACTGTAGAAATTAAGTATGATGTTTCACCTCATCATCATAAAGAGAGAGATAGCCACAGGAAGGAGAGAGAGACGGTAGCTCGGCTATAATTCAGATTATAATATCTGTTTGAGAAACAATTTTAAAATATAAATATAATAGTAATTTTGTGATTTTGTTTTTTGCAGTTGCCATCCCATTCTTTTCACAGAGATTTGAAAATGTTTGAAAATTTCTGAGACACATAAAGGAACTGTTGCTTGACATTCATAAACCCCTTTCCACTTATCTGAATGTATGCTAATAAGGTGCTAGCAGACACTGGAACCAACCATAAGATTTTAATGTTGAAAATTTTAGCCCCACTCATTGTCCACTATAGAAGGAGAGGAACTAAATAGTGAATTTAATCATTATTAGCCATGAAAGTAGTTAATTGTACTTCTATAATGAAACTCCAAGATAAAGCCTAATAATAAAGAGCACAGAGATAAGCACAAAGCAAAGTAGTTCACGACCACTAAACCAGCATTACAGAAGATATTAAAGGAATTCTGCAGAAAGAGGAGTAAAGAACATGAGAGCACAGCAGAGAACAACTCTCACAACAAACAAAAGAACTAGAAAAGAGTCAGATACGCCCAACTCAATATATCAGCAAACCCTTAAGATGAAATATTGGAGAAATATGAACATGCATAAAGTGAGGGAACAAAAGAGCAATAAACATTACAAGAGTCAGCTGCTGTATATCAATAATAACTCAAAATGTTAATGACCTCACCGCTCTATTAAAAGATGGAGACCAGCAGTCTGGATCAAACACAAGATCCATCTGTTGTTGCAAGAGATTCAAAATAACAGCAAAGACACACATAGACTGAAAGTTAATGGTGAAAAACTACATATGAAAGAAGTAGAAACAGCAAATAGGCAGAATAGCCACTTTTCATCTGGCAAAGTGGACTTCAACTCAGAATTTGAAGTTTTAAAAGGTCACTGGATATTAATAAAGGAAACAATATGCCAAGAGGTCAAAACAATGGTAAATATATATCCACCATATCATCATACACAAAATTTCATAAAACAAAAGTACCAGACATAAAGGTACAGATTGGCCAAAAACTTATGATAATGAATAGCTTTAGTAGCCCATTCTTAACAATTTTGTCTGTCATCCAGACAAAATTAATTAGAATTAAACTTCATCAGAGATCAAATGCATTTAATAGATATTTACAGACTATTCTACTCAATAACTATAGGAAACTCTCTACCCTGCAGCTTATGGAATTTTTCCAAAACAGGGGTGACAAAGCAATTACCAATAAATATAAACTAATTTTTCAGCTCTGTGTCATATCAAATAACAATGGAGTTAAACTATAATTCAGTGGCAGGGGACACTAGAGAAACTACAGGAATGTTATAAATCCATGAGTATTGAACAATACAATATTAAGTTATTCATGGATCATTGAAGAAATCATGGGGAATTTTTTAAAATTTCAATAATCAAGTGCAAATGAAAACATAACTCACCAGACCTTGGAATACAGCAAAGTTAGTTCCAAAATGGACGCATCTAACTTCCAGTACCTAAATCAAATGTCAGAGAAAGAGCAATGCTCAACAATGAGGTCTTAAAACAATAAAAATCCAAATCAAACTTAGTGGATCAAAAGAATCGATAAAATCAGGGCAGAATTTAATGCAATTGAAACAAAAAATAACAATACAAAGTACTAATGAAATCAAGTATTGTTCTATTAAAAGACCAATAAGATTTACAAAACCCTAGCTAAGCTACCCAAGAGAGGAAACACAGAGAGGGAGAGATTTCAAATTAACAAAATTATAAATGAAAGGAAAATAGAACCAGAAAAATGATCCCTTTCACAATAGCCCCAAAATTTCTAGGAATAAAGCTAATCAGGGAGAAGAAATATATCTACAATAAAAACTTTGAAACACCAAAGATAGAAACTAATGAAGACACTGGAATGTAGAAAGACCTCCCAAGTTTGTCAGAATTAACACCTTGAAAATTCTCATGTTACCAAAGAAATCTACAGAATTAAGGAAATCCTTGTTAATATCCTGATGACCATCACAGAATTAGAAAAAAACAATTCTAAAATACTGTAAAAGCACAAAAGAATTTGAATAGCCAAGAGATGATGCAGAGAGATGGGGGATAAAAAGAAAGAGAGGTTTAGTATTCGACCTGGAATTTATAGTACACATCCTAACTTAAGTTCACTTTTATATAACATAATTCCATTTCACCTGTAGTAGAGACAACACATTGCAGACTGTCCTTTCCAAATCCTTCTTCAAAAATCAATGCAGAAAGCACCACAATGCTTGATTTCAAATTATATTGTACAGTTACAGCAACATGGAATAGACACAAAATAGATATGTTGGCCAATGGAATAGAAAAAGAAAGAACAGAACAGAATAGAATAGAATAGAATAGAATAGAATAGAATAGAGATTATTAAGAAGTGAATTCATATGACTACAGCTGTTACTTTTTTTGACCAGAATGTCTAAATCATGCCCCAAAGAAGAGACAATCTCTTAAAAACTATGGTGTTGGGTAAATTGGATATCCATAGATAGAATGAAACTGATCTATGTCACACACACTGCACAAAAAATTATACTCTAATTGGATCAAAGTCCTCAATGTAAGATCTGAAATCATTAAAGGAAAACAGTCCAAGATAAAAGCATAGAAAGGGACTTTCTAAAAGAAGTTCAACAGCTTGGGAACTGGCAAGTGAGAATTATTAGGACTGCATGAAATTAAAAAGCTTCAGCACAACAAAGGAAACAATTAACAGAGTACAAAGATACTCAATTAGCAAAGTACAGAATGATACAAAATATTTGCCAGACATACACCTGACAGGGGATTAATATCTAGAATACACAAAGAACTTAAAAAAAATTAAGTATCAAAATTTAAACAGAGTAGGCAAATGAAATGCACAGAGTTCTCAAAAGATGAAGTGCACATGGCAAATGAATAAATGAAAAATTGTTCAAAAGCCTTAGCTATCAGAGAAATGCATATTGAAACTACATTGAAATTCTATCTCACCGCAGTAAGAACAGCAATTATTAATAAAATAAACAGCAGCAAATACTAAAATCAGTCAGTGAAATGGCATTTCTTATGGTCTTCTGGTGGGAATATACATTAGTATAGCCACAGTGGATATCAAGATTCCTCAAAAGACTAAAAATAGAATTCATGGGCATATACTGAAAAGAATCTAAGACAGCACACCTCAGAAAGAGATACACGCAGATTCATGTCTATTGAGGCACAACTCACCATGACCAGTCATAGAATCAGTCATGACACCCATTCACAACCGAACCAAGAAAGTACAGCACATATATACAACAGAATTTTATTCTGTTGTAAAGCATGAAATTATGTTCTTATAGAGAAATGGGTGGCACTGTTGATCATCATAGTAAGTGAAGTAAGAAAGGTATTATTTTTTTTCTTTTATAGGAGGAAAGGAGGAAGAAGCCAGGTTCTGTTTATGAAGACTCTGAAGAATATCCCTAAGGCCATTTTGGAAATTTTCTGTAACTATAGTGCAGAGCACTAGAAGGGAAAATTAGTTTCTGGGCCTGGGCCATGGACTTGCTGACCAAGGCTGCCTCAGAACGCTGTCCAGACATCCCATTGCAGTGCTATGTGGCTTGTCAATCTTTGCCATGGCTCTTGGGGCCTCTTGTGTAGCCAATACAGCTCTTTTTGGGGGTGTTAGCTATATTTTGTCAGGCACTCTTTATGCATCACTTGAAATGATCAATTATCTTCTTTAATATGTTGCCATGGATTCTATTAATCTTCTTATGTTAACCTACATTATATACCTAAAATAGACCCTACATCGTAGTTATACATTATTCCTTACATACATTAGTGGATTCAATTTTTTATGTGGCTAAGGATGCTTTCATACATGCTTCTGAGGAATATTGGTCTTTTATGTCCTTTTTGTGATTTACCTACTTAATTTTCATATCCGGGAATGTTCGTAACATAGAATGAATTAGAAGTGTTCCTGCTTTACTTTCTGTGACAGATTATAGAAAATTGGCATAATTTTCCTCTTTACATATTTGCTATAATTTACCAGTGAAATTATCTAGACTTGGTGATTCCTATTCTTGAAAATTATGAATAATTGTTTTTGTTTAATAGAATATTCAGCTCTTTGTGTAAGTTTTTAAAAACTGTATCTTTCAACAACTTGATATATTTCATCTAAGAAAGTTTTGCATGGTGTATTTCTAGTATTTATTTTATTTTAACACACTTGAGAACAGTAGTTATTACTTTTATTTTAATGTTGGTTCATTGTTCTCCCTTCTCTTGCTAAACTGGCTACAAAGGATTATTTATATAATTGACCCTAAATAACTAGTTCTAGATATATTGATTCTTTTTCCCTATTGACCTATTTTAAATTTTATTGGTTACTAATTTTCTTCTTATTTCTCCCTTATTTCTGCTTGCTGTAAGGTGTTGTTAATTTTTTTTAAAGCATAAGTTTAGATTGTGGATTTTAGATATTCTTTTCTAAAATATCATTTTCATTATTGCATATTCAAAACTGTTGCATATTTCTTTAGGGCTGTGCTTTACAGTTAAATGATATTTCAAACAGTATTGGTTAATTTCCAAAACTCTGGGTGATTTCCCAAGATTTAATAACTGATTTCTGTTTTAATTCCACTGCAGTCTGAGCACATCTTTTTGGAGGGATTTTTACTTTGCTTTGCTTTGTTTTTAGACAGTTTTTCTGTAACCCCAGATGGCCCAGGAACTTGCTATGTGGATCAGGCTGGCCCAGATTTCACAGAGATTGGCCTGTCTCTGCCTTCTTCTGTGACAAAAGGCGTGTACCACCATGCCAAGCTTAAGGACATATTTCATGATTTCTATTATTTTAGATTTGTTATGGTGTGCATTATAGCACAGAATGTCAAACATATAGATGAGTGACCCAAGTTACCTTGAGAATAATATATCCTGTAATCTTTTTGGATGGAACATTCTATAAACATCAATTAGACTGAGTTGTATAACTCGTAAAGTTTTTCCAATCAACTGCATCCTCTCTGACTTTTTTGTCCACTTGAAATATCACCTATATAAAACTACTGCTGAATCTGCAATGCAGTTAATGACATGGCTTTATCTCTTTCATTTTGCAGTTATGCTAGTTTTTCATCATAAATGTTAGCTCTGTTGTTAGGCACACATACTGTGAGTATTGTCTGTTCAGCTTTCTTATTACTGCTTAGTGTTCTTCTTTATTTCTAGTAATTTCTCTTTTTGACAAGCTTCCTTTGTCTGAAATTAATATAGTTATTTCAATTTTCTTTTTATTATGGTTAGTGCAGATTAATTTCTTCCATTTCTTTAATTTTATATTAATAAAATCTTAACATTAAAAATAGGTTGCCTGTAGGTAATATGTAACTAAGTTTTATTTATTTATTCACTTTGTAATTTTTCATCTTTTAATTGTTATATTTAAATAACTGAAATTTAAAACAACTGTTGATTCCTTGGAAATAATAATATTAGTTTTGGTTGTTACTCATGTTTATTCATTAGCAGTGCCTTCTCTTCCTTTCTTGTTTCATATCATTCTTTTTTATTTTTCTTCTTAATATTTCCATTATGTTTACTTAAATAATGATGAAGGCTGAGAATACATGTCAGTAGTAGGTTGTTGTGTTATAGTTATCCAGGCATAACTATATATGTTATGTTAGTTATGTTATTTTAGTTATGTATCGTTATCCAGGCATAACTATAATATAGTTTGTGCATGACCTTGATTGGATCCTCAACACCACAGGAGGAGTGTAGTAATGACATTGTTCACAATAGGGACATAAACTGGCTTAAAAACATAACTTTGCAACCAAAAAGCCTTGTGTTCTTGTTATATGGGCCCTGACTTAATCCCCCATGACTCCACCTTGCCCTTCGCCCAGGATAGGGAATGAAAGTGGGTGTGCTTTATTAACATATCAAAGGGCTAGAAGCAGTATGTTTCTCTCACTGAAAACAGTGAGAAAAATTAAGAAATCTGTCTGAAATTGTGTGTGTGTGTGTGTGTGTGTGTGTGTGATATTCAAAGGGTAAGATTCTCTGAAAAAATAAGGGTATATCCTACCCTCTACTTCCCCATTTCATACTGGAGATATATTTTCAATAAAGGATGAATGAAGCTGGTCTTGGGAGCACAGTTCCATGAGACATCTGAAGGAACCTGTTCTCAGAGTACAGATCCTCTCTTGGTCTCTAAAATGAAAGCTAAGAGGCTGTTTCTTTATCCAGGCATAACTATAATGTGGCTTGGAAATACTGCAGAGAGATGGGGAAGAAAAAGAAAGAGAGGTTTAGTATTCAACCTGGAGTCTATACTACATACTCTAACTTAAGTTCGCTTTTTATATAACATAATTCTATTTCACCTGTTGTAGAGACAACACATTACAGACTGTCCTTTCCAAATCCTTCTTATCTCTTGTGTTGTAGCTATCAGTCTTTTTGGATATCTATTATGTTTTTTCACAAAATGTACTGCTATTATCAACTTCTCAAAGTGCTGTGTATTGAATAAAGTCCTTATACATGTCAAGTAAGTGCCCTACCAGACAGCACTTATCCAGGCACTCATTACTATTACTTTAAGCAATTATCTTTCATTTTATTTTGAGTTTATTATAGACATGTACTTGTCTTTGAGTGGATTTAAATTTCTGTGCTGTATCATTTTCTTCTACCAGAAACAAATCCTTTAGTCCCTCTTGCAGGGCAGGTCTTCTGACAATGAAGTCTATAGGTATTTGGTTGAGAAAAATCTTTATTTCTATTTCACACTTGAAAATCAATTGCATTGGCTATTTTAATCTAGATTGGTGGGGGTTTTCTTTGAACTATTTTAAATATTTCTCTTTCTCTCTGTTCTTACTTGCCTGGCTTCTTTAAGGAAATTTGATGTAATTCTTTTCTATGTACCTCTCTATGTAAGATCTGTTTTTATATTTGTCTACTTTCAAGATTTATTTATTTTCTGGTTTAAGTAAAAGATACATGAATTTATTTATTCTGCTTGGTCTTCTCTGAGCTTTGTGGCTAGGCCATTTGACATCTCCCATTGCTTTTCAAAAAATTTTCACTGCAGTAGATTCTACGTATTTCTCTCATTACAATTATGTGCATTCTACAGCTTTTGAAACTATTCCATAATTATTGATGCATTATCTATTTTCAGGGCCTTTTCTCTTCCACCTCAGTTTATGAAGCCCTTCTTGCCCTGTCCCTAAATTCTGTAATTTTTGGCTTTACCATGACTCATCTGCTGATGAGGCATTAAAATAATAATTTCTTCTACACTAGGGATTTTTATTTCTATTTTCCTGCTCTCTCATTCTCAAAGCTTGCATCTCCTTGCTTACTTTCACATCTGTTATCTCATGTGGTCTTCTTATTCCATTAGCACCATTAACATTAATTATGGTTAACTGTTATTTCCTACTTTATAATTCCAACACCTGTGCCTTACCTGAGGCTAGGTCTGATGAATGCTATTTTCAGGATGTGTTTTTTAAAATCATTAGCATGCCTCTATATGCACTTTAAAACTCCATGAGTTTAAGAACAGAGGTAAGTAGGAATTTCATTTGAAGTTTGGGGTTAGTTTGATGAAATCTTTTTGCTTTATTTGATGTTTCTTGTAGTTATAGGGGTCGACTGCTACAGACTCTTCTAGTGTCCTTGATTTTCTCTTTCTAGATTTTGTTTTCCTTAAGAACTCCTACTCAGAGAATATCTTGTGGCTATTTCAATTGAAGCTTGTAAAACTGTTATTGTGCTGAGGCCATGTTGATCTGGTGATAAGGTGTGCTAAAGAGGACTATTCTATAAAGTTTCATTGGATCTTAGTCTTTTATTAAGGCCGATTCTCAGGTTTATGAGTGTAAGAAGTGTTTTTTTTTTTTTTTTTTCTTTCAGAGTTCCCTTCTCCAAGTGGGTGGGAATAGAAGGCTAGAAGGGACAGAGTGAGAGGCGTTCCCTTCTCCCACTTCTCTTGGATGAGGCTCTGGTAAAAACTTTTCTCCCTAAAGAACAGACTTTTATTATAGGAAAAACTGGGGTCATATTTTCTAAGAATTCCTGCCTCTTTCTTCTTTCCAGGGCCCTGAGGGATTCCTCATTAGATGTTCATCAAGTGATGATGGTTGAATCCCATAGTGCTGAGGGAGCGTTCTCAAGATGGAGCCTTCCCAAGACTGCAGCCCAGGGGGCTTCCTTCTCATGCTAGTTCATTCTCACCCTCTGGATGGTCATCAAAATCACTACGTGTTTCTACCATTTTATGTCTGCAACAGTTTCTTCTCTCTATAAACAGGTCTCAGCTTTCACTCTCTGAATTTACTCAGTTCCTTAATTTTCAGTCTGGAGGTTAGCTCTGTAAAATCCCTTCTCTTAAATGGCCAAGAAAAGTCAGTGGTTTTCAGGTTTCTCAGTTTCCTCTTGTACAGATGTAATGGTGGTTCTAAGACATTGATGTATTAGAAATTAAACTAGAAGTCCATATATATGCATGTGTGTATATGTATATATATATACACATATATTCTTATATTTCAAGACAGTGTCTCAATATGTAGCTTAATTTGGTCTAGAAATTGATACAAAGACTATATATTTTATTTGGAAAAGCTGAGCCTCCTAAGTCCTATCTCAAATTCCATATGCTTTTTCTCATAGGAAGAATCGATATTTAAAATTATGTGTGTATGTATGGGTACATATGTGTGTATATCTATACTGTGATTTTTGTATCACAAACTAGAAAGAGGATTGACTATAAGAGGGGAAGAAGAGATCTTAACCAATGAAGGAAATGGAGAGGGTAATAAAGTGTTTGTTTAAAATGAAGCATAGCGCACAGCCAGCTGGAGAAGCAAAGACCATCGAGAAGAAGAGAGGACAGGAAATGACAGTCAGAAAGGGATGACTGAGAACAAAGTACAATGGCTCAGATGTGTGAAGATGCTTAGACAAAACCAAATACCTTGCATGCTGTCCTAATAAGTTAAAATGTTTAATTCCAATGAATAAATAATAAATAAATAAAATAAATACATAATGCAACTCAATCTGAGCAAAATTCCCTTATAGTGTAAGTCTGTGAAATTTTAAAAAAATGGAACAGTAAGAAATAAATATGTTCATTCCAAAAGGGAGGAAAGGCAAGAAACAAAATGAGAAACTGCCCTCAATTAAGATAAAAATACGAACATTAAACTACAGGGCTTTGTTTACTGTTCAACCAGGCAAGTACCCATGCAGGAAAACTCCTATGCTAATTGCATTTTCAGTGTGCCCTTTCTTTATATTTTAGCTAAAATGTTTTTGGAGAAAACTGAGCATGTCCTTGGGGGTTCCTACATGTCACGTTTAGTATAACTGATTATGCTCAAAGATAATCTTGTGTTCAGGCATACCATTACCAAAATGTCTGCCAGATTTCCCTCTTGAACCCTATTAAACTGAGAATGAGCAGACCATTCCTCAACTGAGTACTTTTCTGGATGACTATGTGAGGCAACAAATACTTTATTCTTTTGTTTTCTTCATCATACATGTTCTTGTCTTATATACACCAAGTTGTAAACTCATTGTGTTCAGTTACAGATCTGCCCTATCATTTGAGACCACATCCTTTTGAGCACACTGCATTGAGTACTGGGTCCCCAAAGACTCAGGAATAACTGTCCCCCATGGCTTTGCTAAGCTTAGTCTACACTGCAGCTCTCACAAGTTAGAATCTCCTACTGGCAGTACTCACAAACAAGTGTTAAATCCTTGAACCTCTACTGATCTGATATCTCAGTGGCAGTTTTGCCCTTGTAGTTCTGGGAGGCATTTTTCCATAATGCACTCTCCACAGTGCCTATATACCTGCAGCAAGGTTTGCTCACACTGTTGGGTAATACATAATTAGAAATCCATGTGCACGTAGCCATGCCTTCCTAGCTCTTGTATCTGTAAAAGATTGTTTTTTTAAAATACTCGATATGGGGCTGGAGAGATGGCTCAGGGGTTAAGAGCACTGACTTCGTTGCAGGGGACATGGATTCGATTCATAACATTCACATGGTGGCTAACAGCTGTCTGCAATTCCAGTCCCAGGGGATCCCCTCTTCTGATCCCCGCAGGCATAGCACAACATGGGTGCACTTACACAACATTCAGGCAATACATTCATACATATAAAATAAAAAAAAATATTAAAAAATAAAATACTAGATATACTAACACTCCCAATATTCAGTTCTAAATCTAACTACACAATGAATTTAGGATTACGCCAGATCTCAGTCCTCATCAGAGCAGCCTCTTTGTGTAGTGAATGGCAGTTAATACAGACTCACAGATGATCAAAGTCTAGAGAACAAGTGTCTGTTGAGCAGTGCATAGCCATAAATGAGACATCTATAACACACACCCTCCTGCAACGCCCAGGAAACAAAGAAGAGGGGCAGAAAGAGTGTAAGAGCCAGAGGTTGGGGAGAAAGTCACTTTTGGGTAGGACAGGGCCATTGCACTCATGAACTCATACCAGCTGTGGTTGGTTAAACAAGACCTGTACAGTATCAAGCCAGTAACATTCAAGCAAGGAAGAGAGAGGGACACATAACGTTCCTACGCCTAGTTAAGAAAGTCAGTTTTCTTTAGGGTTGTGGTATTGGTGGGTTGACCATGTTCCACTTTAGAGGACCCTCCCCCAAAGGCACTAATTGGACTCAGTGGATTATAAAACTATTTTGTAAAACATGACATGAAGTAGGGAGGGGGACATAGAGAGCACCGGGTAAGAGAGAGGTGGAGGAGTGGGAGATGAATATAATATAAATACATTATATACATGCATGACATTCCCAAAGATTAAATAAAAATATTGTATTTTTTTTCTTTGCCTTTTTTTTTTTTTAATTAGAAGAAGCGTTTCAATACAACAGCGCTCCTGGGGCCCAAGGAAGGCACTAAGTTGGTCTGGGTGAAAAAGATGAGGAAGCAGTATTGGTTCCCCAGGTATCTGGGGACCCAAGACTAGGAATGGCACAGGGCCCAAACTAGGAGTAGGGAACAGCGGGGGAGATGGAAGGGTGAACGCAGCTGGGGGAGTCAAGGCGCAGAGGGCTGCGCAATAGACTTACCCCAAGAGAGGCCTGAGGGCAGGAGAGCAGGCCAGGAGAGCAAAATATTGTATTTTTATAAAAATCAGAAAAAAATGACTGGAGAGATGGCTCAGCAGTTAAGAGCACTAACTGCTCTTGCAGAGGACCTGAGTTTGGTTCCCAGCATCCCTGGTGATCCAGTGCCCTCTTCTGACTTCCATAGATGTTGAATACTCAGGTGCATTTAGACACATGGAGGCAATACACTCATACATATAAAATGAAATAAGTAATTTAAAAAATCTAAGTAGAGTTAATGTTCATGAATTAGAACATTCAATATTGTAAAGTTATCAACTCTTCCCAAAACAACTCACACATTATAAATACAACCCAACCAAATAGCAGCAAAGTATTTTGTGCACATCAACAAACTGACTCTGAAACATGTAAATAGGGATAGCCTAGCCAATACAATGTGCTTTAAAAAATAAATTTGGATGAATCATATTAACTGATTTCAAGACTTTTTATTCCCCCACTGAAGCCCATATACTCTGTCATCCCTGTTAAGGCCCACTGTGTCAAGTCAGTGTCCCAGGTGTCCCCAGTGCAAGTCCATCCACTGAGATCTAGTCAGCCTATCTAGAGCCCCTTGTTTAAGAGACATCAGTGCTTCTTCACCTAGCAGCAATCAGTTGCCAATATTTCTTCAGATAAAATTGTGGTCTGCTGTTCACTTTCCCATTTCTATGCTGGCTTATTGTCTGCCTGAGCTTGCATTGAACTTGTGGGTGCTGACATCATTGCCAGAGAATCATATGAGGAAGTTCTGAGGAATTTGTAGGACTCTGTTTCCATATGGTCATGCACCTATGCCCCTGAGCCCTGGGGTGGGTAAAGTTTAGTATATGAGTCCTATCCAAGGACCAGCATTCTGCAAACTTTTAATCTCGACATTTTGGCCATTTGTGACCTTTTGTGTTCCTTGCCCTCTGTTGCATGAGGGAGCTTCATTCATGAGAATTGAAATATTCGTTAGTGTCCTTTTCTTTACCACTGTTCTATGATCCATATATCTTAGGTGTAGAGGTGACACTGTAGATGTGTTGCTTATGCCTGGGCAATTCATAGACAATGTCTATGTGTGATGAGTTGTGGTGCTTGGTAATAGTCTCAGACTGGAGCAAAATAAGCTTCTTTGATCAGTGGTGACTAGGATATTTGTCTGTAATACAAAGATACATATTTTACACATAGTAAGAAATCACATCAGTCTAGGAGTGTGACAGCTTTGGGGATTTCTCAGATCTGTGTCCACTCTAGCCATGTATATTTGGTTATGTTTACAGTACCACACTTGAGTTTCCTCCCTTTGAGTGAGGTTTTAGTCTAATTAGGCAGCTGTTGATTGCCCCCAAGATAAAAGTGACACTACTGCACCAAGGTCCTATGCTGTGCCAGCCATCTATCTGAAGCTAGTGTTGGACCATTGATTGATGGATTGATGTTTTCTCTTGGCCCCTTCATATTGGTCTCCAAAGCTATGAGAGCAAGCCTTCAGGGGAAGTAGTTTCAGCTCAGTTCCAGCTCTGTTGCTCCAAATCCTGTGTCCAAAGTATGTTCTGTCTTCAGCAGTAGGGTCTTAACTTCAAGTTCTGGTAGGCCAACAAGGGCTGTGGCAATTGCCTGTGTAATTTTGGGCATCTCTTGGACTACGCTGGCCAAGAGCACCAAGGAATGTTTCTCCTGTCTGGCACTGTTTCTTGTTATGTAACCTTCAGATATACACATGGGCTCACAGAAAGATAATATGTGTGTAATTTGTCATTAGGTTGTTGTAGTAATATTGCTCCCTCTGTTTTTTTTTTTTTAAAAACTCTAGGCATTATTTATCTCTCCTCTCTCCCTATGAAACCCTTCCACCACGGTTTCCCCAATATAGTGCCCCCATTTCCCCCATTTCTCCCTTGATAATACCAGTCTCCTATGATCCCGCCTCTCTTGAGCAGATTCTTTCCCTTTATCCACAAGATTCCTTGTAGAACCCTTCCTCCCTTCTCCCATTTAAATAGCCCCATTTTTTATCCATTTCTCCCTTAGTAACAACTGTCTCCTACTGTTCTCTCTCAGGTTCTTTCTTTCCCTTTACCTCCCTGTTCCTTTTCATTATTCTGCTTCCTGCAATTACATCTGGGTTCATACTCACATACAAAGGTTGATGCTGGATACCATATATGATGGAGAAAATATATCATTTGTTTTTCTGGGTCTCTGTTACTTCACTTAGTGTAACAGTTTCTAGTTCCATCCATTTACCAGCACATTTCATGATTTCATCTTTCTTTACTGCTGAGTAGAACTCTTTTGTGTAAATGTACCACATTTTCATTATCCACTCCTTAGTTGAGGGTCACTTAGGTTGCTTCCATCTCTTAGCTATTGTGAAAAGAGCAACAACAAACATGGATGGATGTACAAGTGTCTCTTCAATAGGATGAGTCCTTTGGGTATATGCCAAGGAATGGTATAACTGGGTCAAATGGCAGGTTCATTTTTAGTTTTTTAAGAATTCTTCACAGTGCTTTCCACAGGGGTTGCACGACTTTGCAGTCCCACCAGCAGTGGATGAGCATTCCCATTTCCCCACATCCTCTACAGCATTTGGTACCATTTTTTTCTCTTGCTCTTAGCCAGACTGACAGGGGTAAGATGGAATCTTAAAATAGGTTTAATTTATATTTCCCTAATTATTAATGATGTTGAAAAACTTTAAAGATGTTTCTTAGCCATATTTATTTCTTCTTTTGAAAACTCTCTGTTCAGCTCCTCAGCCCATCTTTTAATTGAGTTACTTGCTTTCTTGATTCTTTTTTCAGTTCTTTATATATTCTGGATGTTAAACCTCTGTCAGATGTGTCCCTGGTGAAGATTTTCTCCCACTCTGTGGGTTTTCTCTTTACTTTCTTGGTTGTTTCTTTTGCTGTACAGAAACATTTTAGTTTAATGAGGTCCCACTTGTTGATTCTTGACCTTAATTCCTGAGCAACTGATGTATGGTTTAGAACGTTCTTTTTTACATCTTTATCCTGTAGGTTATTTCCAATGTTTTCATCTAACAATTTCAGGTTTCATATTGAGGTCTTTGATCCATTTGGAGTTGACATTTGTGCAAGGTGAAAGATAATGGTCTAATCTTACTTTTATATAGGTGGCGATCCAGTCTTCCCATTTGCTGAAGATGCTCTTTCCTCCAGTGAATGTTCTTGGCCCCTTTGTCAAATATCAGGTGACTGAAATTGCTCTGTAATATAGTTTGAAATCTGGTATAGTAATCATCTCAGCATTGCTCTCTGTGCTCAGGGTTCCTTTCACTATCCGGGTCTTTTGCTGTTCTATATGAATTTTAGGGTGATTGTTTTCTGATTCTGTGAAAAAATGTCATGGAGATTTGATTCACATTGCATTGAACCTATAAATGTCTTTTGGCAGAATGGCCATGTTCACAATATTGATTCTTCTAATCCATGAAGGATGGAAGGAGGGCCTTCCATCTTCTGGTGTCTTCCTCAGTCTCTTTCTTTAAAGATTTAAAATTTTCATTGTAGAGCTCTTTAATGTCTTTCGTCAGGTTTATTCCAAGATTTTTTTTTGAGTCTATTGTGAATGGGAAGATTTCCATGTACTCTTTCTTGAACTGCTTGTTATTGATATGTAGAAAAGCTACTGATTTTTGTAGATTAATTTTATAATCTGTCACTTTACTGAAAGTGTTAATTATTTCTAAGAGTTTTCTGGTGGAATTTTTGGCATCTCTTAGATACAATATCATATCTGCAAAAAGGAATAATTTGACCTCTTCCAATTAGTATTCCTTTAATTTCTTTCTCTTGTCTTACTGCTCTAGCCAGAGTTTCAAGCATTATATTAAAAAGGAGTGGAGGGGCTGGAGAGATGGCTCATTGGTTAAGAACACTGGTTCTTGCAGAAGACCCAGGTTCAAATCCCAGCATCCACATGGCTAACAACTCTCTGTAACTCCAGTTCCAGGGGATCTGACAGCCTCTTCTGTCCTCCCCGGGCATTGTATGACACGGGTGTACTTCACTATATGTAGGCAATACACGTATACACATAAAATAAAAAGTAAATAAAAAGGAGTGGAGATAGTGGACAGCCTTGTCTGTTCCTGATTTTAATGGGAATGCTTCCAGTTTTTCTCATTTAGGATGATGTTATGTTAGCTGAGGGTTTGTTGTATATAACTTTAATTACATTGAGGTATATTCCCTCTAGACCAATTTCTTCTAGGACTTTGAACAGAAATGCATGTTGAATTTTGCCAAAGGCCTTCTCTACGTCTATTGAGATGACCATGCTGTTTTTGTCTTTGAGTCCATTTATATGATTTATGACATTTATTGACTTACGTATATTTAACATTCCTTCATCTCTGGAATAAAGCCAACTTGATCATCATAGATGATATTTTTGATGTGTGTATGGAGTTTGCAAGTTTTTTTTGAGAATTTTTGCATCTATGTTCATTAAGGATATGGATCTATAGTTTTCTTTTTTGGTTGTATTTTGCTGGGTTTTGGTATTAGTGATGCTGGTTTCATAGAAGGAATTTGGAAGTTCTCCCTCTGTTTCTATCTTTTTGAATGAATGAAGGAGTATTGGATATAGATCTTCTTTAACTCTGGTAGAATTCTGCTGTGAATCCATCTGGGCCCAGGCTATTTTAGTCTGGAGGTTTTGTATTACCATTTCATTCTCCTTATGTGTATGGGTCTGTTTAAGCTGTTGATCTCTTCTTGGTTTAGTTTTGGTGATTCTCAGGGTTTTCGATACATATCTATTTCTTTTAGGTTTTCAAATTTAATAGTGTATAGGCTTTTAAAGTATTCACTAATAATGTTCTGGATCTTTTGGAGGTCAGTTGTACTGTTTCCCCTTTCATCTCCAATTTTGTTGATTTGGAGTTGCTCTTTCTGTCTTTTGGTTAATTGAGATAAGGTTCTGTCTATCTTGTTTATCTTTTCCATAAATCAGCTCTTGAATACGTTGATTCTCTGTATTGTTTTGTTTCTATTTCATTAATTTCTGCTCTGATTTTTGTTATTTCTTTTTGTCAGCTGGGTTTGGCTTTCACTTGTTGGTGCTTTTAAAATATCTTGAGTTGTAGTATTAAGTCATTTATTTGTGTTTCAATTTTTTAATGTAGGCACTTAAAAAGTTCCCTCTTAAAATTTCTTTTAAAGTGTACCAGAGGTTTTGTGTTGTATTGTCCTTTAATTTAGTTCCAGAAATACTTTTATTTCTTTCTTAATTTCTCCTTTGACCCAGTCATCACTCAGGGTATGATGTTTAATCTCCATGGGTTCATTTAGTTACTAGGGCTTCTTCATGTGTTGATTTTAAGCTTTTTTTGCATTGTGGTCTGATAGAATGCATGAAATTATTTCAATTTTTTTGTATTTGTTGAGGCTTGGTTTTTGCCCCAGTATGTGGTATATTTTGGAGAAAATTCCATGGGGTGCTGAATAGAAAATATATTTTTTGGTTCTGTGTGGAATATTCAGATGTCTATTAGGTCCATTTGATGTACTGTATTGCTAATTCAGATGTCTGTTTCTTCTCTCTCCCATTGACCTGTCTACTGGAGACAGTGGGGTATTGAAGTTTCCTACTATTAGTGAGTTAGGATTAATCTGTGTCTTAATGTCCTGTAGTACTGTTTTTATGAAATTGGGTGATTAGAATTTGGTGCACGTATGTTCATGATTGTAATATCTTTTTGATCAATTGTTCCTTTGATCAGAATAAAGTTACCCTCTTTATCTTTTCTGATTAGTTTTAGTTTGAAATCTATTTTTTCAGATATTATAATAGCAACTCCTGTTTATTTCTTAGTATCATGTGCTTGTAATTGTTTTTCCTACCCTTTCACCTTAAGGCAGTGCCTGTTCTTGAAGGTGGGATGGGTTTTTTTGCAGAAAACCAAAAAATGGATTTTGTTTCTTAAGCCATTCAAATAGTCTGTGCCTTTTGACTGGGGAGTTCAGTCCATTGATATTTAAAGTTATTATTGAAAGTGGGTATTGATTCCTGTCATTTTAATTTGTTTGCATTCTTTGTCTAACTGTGCATTTCCACAACTATCTCTTCATTTAGTTTCTTTCTGTTACCTCTTGGGTATATTTATTCTTTTGTTAGCTCTTCATATTCTCCAAGAACTCTCTGAAGGGCTGGTTTTGTAGACATAATTCTTTCAGTTTATTTATGTCATGGAAGATTTTTCTTTCCCTTTCAACTATAGTAGACATTTTTGCTGTGTAAAGTATTCTGGCTTGGCATCTGTGGTCATTTAGAACTGGGAATACTTTGGTCCAGGTTTTTCTGGCTTTCATAGTTTTCACTGAAAAGTCAGCTGTAATTCTGATGGGTCTTTCTATATATGTGACTTGTGGTTTTCCTTTGTAACTTTCAGTATTCTCTTTATTTCGTACATTTAGTGTTTTATGATAATGTGCTGTGGAGAGTTTCTTTTCTGATTCTATTTGGTGTTCTGTGTGCCTCTTGTATTTGTATGGGGATGTCTTTCCTTAATTTGGGAAATTTTCTTCTACAATCCTGTTGAAGATCTGGTCCATACCATTATCCTGAGATTCTCCTCTTTCCACTTTGCCTATGATTTATAAATTTAGTCTTTTCATGGTGTACCACATTCCCTGCATATTCCATTCCTGTGTTTTCTTAAATTTTTCATAATCCTTGTGTGATGGCTAATCCTGGGTGTCAACTTGACTGAATCTGGGATTAACTGAAATGAGAGAGATCTTGATTGGACCATCTGAAGCTGGAAGACACACCCTAAATGTGGGTGTTACCTTCTGATGGCAGCCCATACAAAAGGCCATGGCAGAGGAGAGTGCTTGCTTTTTGCTGCTTGCCTTCTCTCTCACTGGTGATTTTGTCTTGCTTCTGTAAACTGAAGACTAGTAGATCTTTTGGAATTCATGAGACCTTCAGTGCCAGATTGGGACTACTGAGACATCCAATCTCATGTACTGAGCCACTACAGATTCTCAGCCTCTCCAGTGTGATGCAACCATTGTTGGACTACTCAGACTCTATCTTGTGAGCTAATCTGATAAATCCCTATACATATATATTCATTCTACCAGTTCTGTTTCTTTAGCAAACCCTCACTAATGCACCTTGCCTGAGTGGTCCAGTTCATCAATTTTATCATCCAGTCTTCATCCAGAATATCAATTCTGTTGTCTATTTCATTCATTTTATTAGTGAGGGTTTATCTTGTGATTTCTAATTGGCTTCTGAGTGCTTCACTTCCTTTTTCATTTCAGCCTTAGTTTTCTTCAATATTTCTAACTCTTTGTGAATTCAGTCAGAAGTTTATCCCTATCTTCTTTTATTTCTTTGATTTGTGTGTTCTTTAAATTCATTGAATTCTTTGATCATGTTTAAAATTGTTTTTTTGAATTCTGTGACCTGGATTATCTCTAGGGGGGTTCTCATTGTAGAACTCCTCTATAGGACTTTTGGTGTTTGGTGGGGACATATTATTTGGGTTTTTCATATTATTATTTTTTTATTGTGACTAGCACATGGATTTCTTTTGTTGTTTCTGATTCTGGTGTGAGATTCAGGCCTTCCTTTGTTGAGTTTAAGTCTTCATTTTTTGTAAATTTACAAAATAATCCTTTATTTAATAGATATAAGTGGTCATTTGACTGCTTTATTTTATAAGGAATTTATTTGTAAGACATGCAATGATTTAAAATATTTGCTCTAAAATCATTCTTACAGCATACAGATGTTTTCCAAATTAAGGAATGTTCCATGGCCTGATAAAGTAACACATGTTTATTGTGCTTAATAGTGTCACAAAGTTTTTTAAAAATTGGAAACAGTTCATATATTTTGAAAACAAATTATCAGTTAGCAAAATTCAGGTTATTTTTAAAGCAACAGGTTTTAAAGTATAACTCAGTGTAGAGCTACATAATTTGCTTAGCACATGGCATCCTTCAGTTAGAACCCCAGCTTCTGAAAGAAAAACAAAGCAAAAAAACAAATAAACACAAACTCGTCTGGCAGTTATAATACAATTTTTGGGAAAAAGACAAGAATTAAATAAAACCCCAGGCTCAATGGAAGTTACATATTTTTTCCTAACGAGAATGTCTTCATTTACATAACAAATGTTAATAACATTAATAGAAACAAGAGATCAAACCTGTTAGGTAATCAGAATTTTAAAGACCTTAAAGGTCTGTTGGTATACCTGATGTGCCTTTTTTGTTTTCTTAGTGGGTATTAAAAGCTGGTTTGTCTAAGCTTCAGGTTCTCTCTTTTGATTTTATATTGGAGGGGTCAGATGGTTCTAATTCAGTTGCTCATGGGTTACTCAGAGTCTCAAGTCAGATGATAAGATACTCTCAGGCTTCCTCCTAAGGTCTGGATCCCTCTAGTCAGCAAGCACAGTGCAATTTGGGAAGCTTGCTAGGTGGAGGTTGGATTCAGGCAGACTCAGGCAGTCTGCAAAATTCTGGGCCCTTACTAAAGGTCAGAGAAGCCTAAGGTTTCAGTAGTTGGAGGGGCTATAAATGGTCTCAGTGTAGAGGAATGTATAAGGCACAATCTGGAAATCTCACTGCCTCTCAGATTTAAGAGTGTAGTCCAGAGATCTGGGGTGCTAAGTGCAAAAGCAGGTTTGTGCCCAAGGCTAGAAGGAGAATAGAATGTGGGGTCAGGGAAGGAGAGTGAAGATGCCATGGATGGAATTGGACTTACCAGGGAAGAAGGCTGGTCTAGGGAATTCAAGGCAAATTAGCATTATGGTCAACCAGGATAGAAGGCTGGTCACAGGAGTGGAAACGTAAGTTGGGGATGGGGACATCCTATGGAGGCTCTAAGAAACTAGACTGAAGAATTTAACTCGACAGGGTGCAGGGGATCAGGACATAGTGGGCACATCTGGGCTAAGTGGTCCCCAGAAACTGAGAGCAGAAGTGGGCCTGTGCCCAAGGCTAGAAGGAGAACATGATATGGGGGCTGGAAAATTGACTTTGCTCAGGTTGTGAGCGTTAAGGCACAGTGGGTGGTATCAGACTTACCAGGGAAGAAGGCTGGTCTCAGGAATCCCAGGGAGGTTGGGAGTGGGGACAGCCAGGGTAGAAAACTGTTCTTAGGAGTCCAAAGGCAAGTTGGTTGTGGGGACAGCCTATGGAGACTCCAAGAAACTAGACTGAAGATTTGAGTTGGTTCTGGTGCAGGGGTCAGGACACAGTGGGTGTACTGGACTAAGAGGGTAGCCCAGGGTCTGAGGTGCTAAGAGGAGAAGCAGGCCTGTGCCCAAGGCTAGAAGGAGAACAGGATGTGGAGGCGATTTCAACTTTCTCTACTCAAGTAATCATGGCCCATATTATTACTAAAGGAGTACATAAGTAGATCAATGCAATAAAACAAAGACACCAAAAATAGGCCCACACAAGTCACCTGATGTTTGACAAAGGACTGAATATCAAAAACTGTTCTTTTTATTAAGTAGTTCAGAAACAATGGGAAACCACATATAAAAAGTGAGGTTGAACATGTACCTTTTACAAAACTAACACCAAGTGGATCATATAGCTAACCTTATAAGACAAACAGCAACAACAAAACCCCACAAATAACACTGAATGTGATGGCTAATGTTTAAGATTACATCAAGAGCAAAGATCCATGATGGAAAAACTGCTAAATTTGGACTTTATGGAAATTATAAATTTGTGCTTTTCTAAAAGACATTGTTAGAAGGAAACCACAAAGATAAAAATATTTACGAAGCATCAGATAAAGACATATCCAAATAGGCAAAGGGGGGCTGGAGAGATGACTCAGTGGTTTAGAACTGAGTTTAGCATAATAGAGCAATATATGGATTCATGTTGTAATCTTTACACATGTATGTCTGAATACTGGTTAATACTCACACATGTTTGTCCTTGACTATTAAGAAAGCCTAGAAGGAATCATTACTTCACTAATAAAGTATATGACTGCACTTAGATCTTGGTATCTAGTATCATCCTCCACTATCAGAAACCAGTACTTCTCTGAGAAATGGTTGAAACTAGGGCTAGAAAAGAAAATATACGTGATGGACCTGGAGCACATTTCAGACCAGAAAGTAACAAAGTGCTAAAAGTAAGCCAGACTAAGCTAAACAAACAGGATAACCCAACAATGGCAGGAATAGGTCTGAATTCAAGAGTCAGCTGGAAGAGCTTTAAATGGTCATAATAGGAACAATTGCAGCAGCAAAATAAAGAACCAGATGATAACTCATGAGTTATCATGATAAAGCCTGTGACCATGAGTTCATACTACACAAATAAATAATACAATAAATAGTGAGACTAAGGAACTTACACGATAAAAGAATTCCACAGTTTGTGTCATATGTAAAATACAAGATGTGGCCTTCTATTTCTTAAGAGTGAGCAATACAGTGAAAATGAAAACACAGGAGTAAACTAACAAGCATAACCTCCAGCCAGGGGCTCAATGTTAACCTGAGGGGTTAGTGGTAGGTACTGATATGTCACAGTGAAAATGGCACTTTGGCCTCCATGGTCATCTTACCCAGACTGCACCGTAGTAGTATGCTTATTAAAAATAAAATAAAATCAGACAAGTGCAAGTTCAGGGACATTATAAAATATCTGGCCAATATAATTTTCAAGGCTGTGACAGTCATCACAAACAAGCAACATTTATTATTTTTTCTTAATTATTGGGGTGATATGGATGCTAAATGTAGATTTAAATTGATTTTTCACTCCAAGGACTCTACGCCAACATATCATAGACACATTTGCACATTGGTGTTTATTATGGCACTATTAACAATAGTTAAATTATGCAATTAATGTAGGCATCCAACAACACAGGAATGGATTAAGAAACTACTGTACATTCACAATGGAATTTTATTCAGTCATAAAAAATTCCCTAAAATACAAAATGGATACCAATGGAGATTATCATATTAAGCAAATTTAATCAGATACCTAAAACCATATATCCCAGGTTAGCTAGGGCTACATAATGAGACCCTGTTTCAAACAAACAGAAACATATGACATAGAGGTAGAAATGCAACTGTCTAAGGGAATGGAGGAGACTAAGGCAGGGCAGGAAGGGAGTGGAGGAACCTGGGGGTCAGAAGGAAGTGGAGGAGATTGGGGAGATGGAGAGGGATTGGAGGATACTAAGGGGGTGGAAAGGGAGTGGAGGAGACTAGGAGGGGTGAGGAAGGAATGGAGGAGACTAGACTAGGGGGACTGGAGATATGAGGGAGCACAGTCAAGTACACTGTTTACTTACATGAAAGTGCCCTTTGTGAAAGTCCTATGTACAATAATATATACCAATAAATACACTTATTTGAATTTAAAAAACTTTAATATGGTGTTCTGGATTGAATCAAGGAATAGTAAAAGAAATTGGGGAAATTTGAGGAAATCTCAATAAAATACAATTTCAATTAGTAATGACTTTTTGAAATCGTAGTAGTAAGTGTAAGTGGTAGCTTAACCAGGCTCCAGGGGCTGGACCCATACTGAAGGACATTTGGAGAACACAAATTAGGCTTTATAGACCTTATTATATATTAGAGCACATTAAATTGAGTGGGGGACAATAAAGAGAGGTGCTGATAGGAAAAGGGATCTAAATAAGAGAACAGAGTGTGAGGTCCAAGTGAAACCTGTCTTGGTTTTGCAGTAATTTTACAAATCTAAACAATTCTAAAATAAGATTACTTTTTAAAAAGTCACCATATCAAATGGATTATGTCTCTTATCTTTATTGTCACATAATCATAACAACTTCATGGAAAAGCAACAGATTTCAACATTGCTCATTTTTTGCTTCCTGTGATCTCCTGATATATAGGAAGCATCTCATTTTTATTCTCTGCCAAATGCATCCTCTCATGCGGTGATGCTTTGCAAAGAGAACAGTGGTTGTGAGCAGTACTTTGAGATTCATAAAGGACAAAATGTGAGTAAAGAAAGAGGCCTTCAAATTCTCTAAGGATGAGATGTTTGTTTTAAAAACAAGTTTAGGGATATTCAGAGAGTTAGATAACTTCCTTTCTGCAAATTTATAAAAACAGGAATTGCATCTGTCACTGCTTAGGTTTTTGTTTTGTTTCTGTTTTTTTTTTTATTATTTACTTTGAACTTTTAAATTCATTTTACAAGTTGCAATTTCATATATATATATATATGGCATCCTCATTCCTCTATCCCTCACTTTCTTTTGTCTCCCTCCCATACCTACCAATTTAGTTTAACAAGGGCCAGCTCTTTTGACTGCTAGATTGAGCTACTCGTAAGAGCCAGGTGGGCTTGCCAGTGGGTATGAAACTAAAGATATTGATTATCTCCCTAAGTATACCAGTAGTGAATAATTGAGGAGTGAGGGGTAAGGCCCCTGAGCCCCTCCTTCATTCATGCCTGACTGTTGACAGGCCACTTCTTGTGCATACTTTGTGTAGGCATCGGCAGCAGCTCTGAGGTCATGATTGCAATAGTTGTATGTTCCCCAGAAGGTGGCATCTTACAGACCTTATCTTCAGTCTCTTACATTCTTTCTACCCCTTCTTCTGAAATGTTAGAGGATATGGTATAAATGTCGTTTCTCAACACCTTGTGCAGCTGTCTACATTATCCACCATTCACTAAAAGAGAGGCTTCTCTGATTAAGGTAAACAGTATTTCTGTAGGGGTATAAATATAAGTATTTAGAAAGTGTTGGGCAATGCAGCTCAGTGGTGGAGTATTTGAGAAGGCAACTTAACACCATGTCAATTTAGTTAAATGGCAATAGCAAATTCCAGTCTAGGACCTAGGATCTCCCCACCACCATGTATTTTAGATAAAGTTTACACAACCATATTAGGAATCACATCTAATCATACAGTGGCTGGTTACCCCCATAGCAGCAACACCATTATTGCATAAGTAAGCACGCCTTGCCTGGCAGGTTGGTCTCAAAGTTTGTAGAGTTCACAGCTGGGTAAAACCATTGATACCTGTTCTCCCCCCAACCATCCCTTTCTGGAACTATGAAAGATAAGCTTGCCAAGAAACTTCTAACTCAGTTCCTGCTTGATTTATCTGTTTTATGCAACCAAGGTGTGGGGTATCTTATCATTTAGTTCTGGTGGAAAATCAAGAGGAATGACAAGGGCCTGCATTATTCTGGGAACTTCTGAGGCTTCCCTGACCAACAACTCATAAGGAAGTATCCCATCCCTCTAAGGCAGGTTTTTGCTTAATAATCCATGGCTTCTAAATGCAACATTTTCCAACTCCACAGGTTACTTTCCTTCAAGCTCTTCCTTTTATGAACTACATATTTAATTTGGCTATAATAGGTTTCATGAAAGCTCAAACCAGACACACTCTCAGCATAGACATGGGTAAGTGGGTAAGAAACCCCAACCCAGCCTAGGGAACTTTTAGCAACCAATGGTTGTTGGGAGGGGGAGAAATAGCCTCTTTCAATGATGAGATTCTTGGTAAGTTAACAAGGCTCCAGTGGATGGACCCATGATCATGCTGGAGGACATTTAGGGACACAAATTAGACTCTATAAATATTATTATATCTGTAATAGAGTACATTAAATTGGGTGGAGGACAATAAGGGAAGGTGTGGATAGGGAAGGGGATCTAAATGCCATCAAATAACAATTGCAAAAATTCTAGTGTTGAGTCTTCGTGTTCTTCTACTTATTTCCTGAGATAAACAATGTAGGATCCCTGCTCTATTTAATTCTGCTGTAGCTACATGACTTCACCTGAGTCACTGGTCTTTAATCTCTCACTTTCTACCTGTAATATGGACATATTAGTACTGTCTGGTAGGATTTGTATGAAAAATAAACAATATATGTGACTACAGAGTTAATTGTACTCATTTTAATTATTTGAATGAAGTGATTTTTAGGTTATACTTTACTTCACATTTTTTACAATAGACTTTATCTCACTTATAACTGAATTCAACCAAACAGAGTGATCATCTTTAGAAGAAGGTATAGTCATTCTCTCTTTTATTTTCAAATATTATTGAGCAACTTTTATATGCTGGGTACTGTTCTGGATGCTGGGAACACATGGCAGATAAGACCATCAAGGACCCTGTTCTCAGGAGCTTTCTCTAAAATGTAACATAGGCTCCACGGTATTTTGCCATATTTTAAAATGGTGCTTCTTATTGTGGGTCACAGATCCATGAATACATAACACTGCAGGAAGTTCATGAATTTTATACAAGTGCGTGGTACTCTCCTTTTTCGTGAAGCATCATGCTGGGTATATAGTTCTTAATTTGAACTTATAATAAGTACTAACCCATCTAACACTGTCTAAGGAATAAATTTGTTAAAAACACAATGCTGTTTTGAAGCCAATAGCAAGGGCAAGAGTAAACTGAACAGTTGGATATACCACTTCGGTTTCTATGGGAAGATCAAGACATTAGAACTAGAGTTGTATACTATGGAGTTGCTCAAATTAGATCATATAAGGTTATTGGGTCATATGGACTGAAAGCGTAGAACAGATCCAGGACTACATTCACACTTAGATGATCAGCAGAAAAAGAAGAGTCAAAGAGCAGTATCTAAGAAACTCTCAACCACAGAGAAAGGCTAGAAACTGGAAACCAGAAGTCTAGTACATGGAACAAGTGTGCAATCAATCAAATTGAATGACTAGAGTCTTCCACACATGCTAAGGTATTTGAATGCTATTCTGGGGGTAATAAAGGATACTAACAATTCAACCACCTAAGAGTAATCACTTTCTCTTGACACATCTCTAAAAACAGTGCTTCAGGAGTCAGTAGTGACCAAATAAATAGAACCCTGATGAGCTCAGATCTAAAACTGATGAAATACATAGATCAAAAGAGAAGAAGCAGACATTCTTTCTCCTGCTACAGAGCAGAGGGACTTCAATCCAGGCTCAGAAACTAGAGTTCAGTCTTCAGTGAGAAGACCCAGTAGCACTGAGAAATGGCTGGGGAAACCCCGGTTGGAAAAAGCACTGAGGTAAACATTGACTCATTGAAAGACCCCCAAGAGTCAAGACCTATGTAGAACACATACTAACAAATTTATAAGTGGCAAAGCCAAGACTGAAACAAGTAAGACCAGAGTTAGGAAACATGGTGGATGAAAAGTATGCTAGATGATTGATTAGCAAGTAAAACTTGGAGCAAAGACTCTGAATGGTGGCCATGTTAAAAACAGCTGCCTGATATTGACCAAGTCACTTAACCCATCTGTTCTTCTGTTTCTTCCTCTATGAAAAGGGAAGAGCAACTTATATTGGAGTGAGGTGTGGATAATGCACAATAAGCACATAGAAGATAGTCTGGTACCCAGAAGATTCTGACTGCATGGTTAGCTACTATTATTAGTACTATTGCTACTGTGTTAGTAGACCTGCTTGGGCGTGAGATGGAGAACTAATTGAGTCAATGAGTAAACAGAAAAGAAAGCAGTTTCCATCTAGTTGAAAGGTGAGAGTTGAAACATGGTAATCCATTGTATGCAGAAACATGTATATGAGGAATAGAGAAGGGCTTCTGAGATGTCTGTGAATTCCCACAGAATCTTCATTCCTTCTGTCCCTCAGGGATCCTCATCCAGAGTCTAGAATTGCTTAGTTTATAGAATCAGGCATTACATTAGAACACTCAGACAGTGAGACAAAATCATCTTCCCTTCCAAACAAAACTGTGCTAATAAACAGGTGCAGAGAAAGTACACAATACATTCCTCCAAGCAGTCTCTTTGATGTGTTCAAACTGTCCGCCCTTTCTGTATTTGTTTATGGTGTGTTAACTGTAACTTTGTTTTTTTTTCCCAGATGTTTGGACATCCATTAATTAGCACATCCTCTACAACATATTTGTGGATTTTTTTACCAAGTGAAAGGAAAGCCTGGATTCAACCTGAAAGAAACCGCAATTAAGAAAACATGCACACACAAACAGGTGCACACACACACACACACACACACAGAGACTTCTTTAAGACAGCTTGAGAATGAGGCAGGAGAACAAGGGGGAAACAGGAATACAAGGGCAAAACGTGAGTGTTAAGAAACTACGATCCAGTGGGGCTGATTCCCAGCTTAAACATTTTCAAGCTCACACTTCATCAACAAACATTTAGCTAGCCTGTGACTCCGGGGTCAGATTAATTCATAAAAAATAATCTTGTCAGAGTGAAAAAAGATCTCTACCCTCTAATGTGAAGTGTCATAAAGCAGGACTTTTCAAATTTCATTATTTTTCTTAATTTGCCTTTCAACATTTGAGTCCTGGTGGAGGAGCACCAACATAACTAAAGAATGAGAGAATAGAGAGCAAGAGAGACAGACACGGGGGAATATTGGAGGGGCGGGGGCCAACTAGTCTGCCTCCCACAGTCATTTAATGTTTTGTTTTATTTGTGGTCTGCAGAATTTAATCAGGATTGCCTCCAGGAGCATGCATGGGGGTTATTTTGTGGAGGTTGTGGAACTTACGCATGGGTAGGTATACCACTGGGGGCTACTAAAAAAGGATGGTTCAACAGGAGAGGGAGGGGACAAGTGAGTGATGGGGTTGAAGCTGACAAAAATACATCTCATACATACAAAAAGTATATTGTATATGTGTGTGAAGTTATGACATTGTCAGAAAGTAAACAAATATAAAGGAAATGCTGATTTTTTTTCAAAAAGGAGAAGGTTCGAATTGTAATAGACAAGTTGAGAACTAGTTAAGCTGCCTCAGTTCCCATAGTATGACAGGCCTGTGAAAAGGTACAGAGACGATAAAAGGACGTTTGGTTGCCTTTTTACCGTGACATGGCCAGCCTCCACACTGTTACACCTACCATCTTCCTGTAGAACCAACTGGTCACAGTGTATACCACCTGTATTCAATATAGTAGAATCAAATCCTACATGAAACAAAGGCATCAACCTCTCTCGTTCTTGTGAGCCATAAAATTCTTTCATTTTCCATAGCTCACTCAGCAATTTGTAGCTTCTACTTTTAAAAACACTTTTTTAAATCAAGCATTCCTTCCCTTGTGGCCAAAGATGTCATGACACACAAAATGCCAGTCAAAAAGACCAAGGAAACTTCTCATCCAGTCCAAAACTACATCTTCCTAAAAATTAATAATCTCTGTAAAATCTTATTCCTCATATCCTAGCAACCAACTTTTAATTTTTCACGGGTCATTTCACACTTATCTGAAGCCATAATGTGAGACCGTGATTTGCAAACATTGCTTCAGTTTCTGTAGGAATTATTCATTATCATTTTAACATTTTACCTCTGGTTGTATTTCTTAGAAAGAAGCCAGTCATATGCCCACAGAATTTTAATGAAAATCCTTGTGCATTTAGACTCTGCAAAGGAACTGCAATGAAACAAACAAACACACTGCAAAGAGGCAGCTATTGGGAATTGGTTACTGAGGGAGGCATCAACACAAGAGGGAAAGGTGACGCTCTGCAGTGTGTGATCTCATTCAATTCTTCACAAGTGTCTTGTGAGCTTGGCACTGTTTTATCCACAGTCCGATAAGGAAGCTGAGATTCAGAGAGATTAAGTAATTTCATCAAAGTCAGAGTCTAGCAGTGATGTTTGTAGAGATATTAGCATGGGTTAAATGCACAGCCTGGGAATCTACAAAGGCTTGGTCAAGTCTTGAGAGTGAAAGGGCTATGGAAGAGGGAGTGATGGTTTTCCAAGCTGTCGTGACAATCCCAGCACACAGCATGAGGACAAGCACTTAGAGAAGAATCACATGGCTGTAATAATGAAGGACCAACTAGACCATAGGCTCAGAATTCAAACAGAAATAAGTAATGTTTACATAGTGCCAAATTCCTTCAGATTTAGTCCCAGAATTTATTTAAAATACATAATATTTGCCTTCATTACTGTGAATATAAGGTGAATTTTAAATCATGAGGCCAGGAGCTCACTCTTGGAAACTGGTAAGATTGTAGTATAAATTGGGGAGAATTGATAATTCTCATCAGGTAGGTCAAAATGACCGGTAATTTCACATAAAGATTCATCTTAACACACATGTAGACACACAAGTACACCTTGAAAAGACACATTATTGTCCCCACTGAATCAACCGAGAAGCAAATCAGCCTAATCCTGTGACTTGCCACAGACACACACCTTGGCGCACACAACAGGGGTATGAATATAGATGTGGCTGATTACTTAAAAAAAAGATATAGATGTGGTCTAATTACTAAAAAAAAAAAAAAAAAAAAAAAAAAAAAAAAAAAAAAAAATCAAAGACACAGGATCACAAGGAGAAAGGGGAGGTCACTTGTATAGTACTCCAGGCTGCATAAGAAAGAACCCAAAGTAAAGACAAAGAAAGCAGAAGACTTTCTGGAGACCAGGTAGGGAACCCCAACTTTGTCAGAATTATATGATGTTTCCCTGTTGTATTTTGTTTTGTTTTCAGAGGAGCTTTGCTATATGGCCCTGACTGGCCTTGAACTCTTGATCTTCCCAATTTAGTCTCCTCAGTGGTAGAATTACAGGTGTGTACCTCCATACCCATTAGAGTCATGCTTTTTAATTCATTTACCTATGGCATGCTTTTGTATTGCTCTGGTTGCAGTATGTGGGTGGCTGCTCTTTAACCTCAAGATTACATTAAATTTGTATGCTAGTAGAGTGCATGTCAGCAGATTAAAACTGCATTTGCTTAGTGGTCATACTCCAAGACCTGAGAGATCCTTCAAACCAGGCCCAGTCTGATGTCTCAGCCATATCTTCCAGAAGAGATAAATTCAGGAGTAAGATTGGAAGCACACTGAACTCTAGCTTCGCAGTCCCTTCCAATTACATCCGGGCGTCAAGCACAGAGCGCTCTAATTCCCAGTGGCCCTCCAAGCTACAGAAACCTATGGTCTAGCTTATTTTTGGATTCCAAAGGAAGGATATTCAGACTGACAGTCCTTACAAACAGCAAGGGAGAGAGAAGTGTCATCAGTGGAGAAAAGGGACCCTTTTGTTTGTCTTGTCTATGCATCAAGATCTAACATTCCATGATGAGAAAAGCATCTGCAGAAACAATTGTTAATGCAACCCGAGATGGAGTTTCATTTGCCTTGGGAAAGAATCCTATCGAGAAAGAAGGGAGGGACAGAGGAAGGAGGGAGGAGAGAAAAAAGAAAGGAAAAGAAGGAAACGGAGGGAAGAACAGAAAGAAAGAATAGAAGAGGGAAAGGCAAATATAAAGGATGAAAGAAGGAAGAAGGGAAGGGAGGGGGAGGAAAGGAAGGAGAAGGGAAGGGAAAGGTGAGGCGTGACACAGGTACATACGGCTACAGTCTTCTATGATGATTCTGAAATAGGAAAATCCCTGAGCCAGAGTAGTAAATTCCTGGAAAGCCCCTTGTGGTTAAATGTGCCAGCTGTAACTAGCCACAGAACAGGGAGCAGCCCTTACATACACCTTTTCACCAACAAAGACAATTACCTCAATGTGATGGGAAATTATTAATCATATTAATTAAAAAATAGTTTTTGGTCCAACTCTTCAAACGGCCAGCCTGTCAGCTCTATGGAAAACTGAGCCTTCATATATTTTTGTTTGATTTCCTATTCAAAGTTTAATTAGTCATATTTTGTTGTTAAACGTGATTTTTTTTATAATGTAGTTGTTTTTGATCATGTTCCCTTCATTAGAGTGGCAATCTTAATTTTAGCACCATTGTGTGTAAGGGGGGTGCCTTTTATATTGCTGAACACATGAAATGAAGGGTGGGTGCTTCATTAAGCATTGATGATTAAATCTGGAAAGACTGCACCATGCTTGTGGTGGAATGGAAGAAACAATTGTTTCCATGACTGGACTGCATGTTCTCCATGTTTAAAACAAAGAACCCTCAAACTTCAGAACCAAAGAAACATTTGCTCAGTGACAGCTGTATCATTTACAAGCTGTGTGACCACAGAGATTGAATTTTCCTATCAGATCATGAAATGCTGCAATTAAGAATTAGGAATGGGACCAGTGGGATAGCTCAGTGGGAAAGACACTTGCCACCAAGCCTGAAAACCTAGGTTCAATCCCCAGAACCCACATGGGAGGAGGGAACAGACTCCTACAAGCTATCTTCTCACGTCCACAGGGTGCATACATACACATACACAGACACACACAAAATCATTTAATGGAATATAACAAGAATAATTGTGTCTATTTCATGGGCTACCAGAAAAAAATGTTAAGAATTCTGAGTGTTTGGCATTCAGAAATTTGTCAACAAATGTTAGTGGTAAGAAGTCTATTTGAAAGACAATCCTTTTCCTCCTAACTAATGTTAGCTCTGGCTAATAGTATTAAAAATAATATATACTCTGTAATAGTCTCCATCGATGCAAAATCAGCTTCTTTGATGAGTAGTGACTGGAATATTTACCTGTAAATATAAGGATATGTATTTTGCAGAATGCTATTCCTTTGATAGGCCTCCTGTATAAAACTTCACCCAGCCAGGGCTCATTGTGGCAAATAGGGCAGAAAGACTACAAGGGCCAGAGAGGAGGTACATGACCATATGGAAATAGAGTCCTACAAGTTCCTGGGACCCTGCAGCAGTGGTGTCAGCATGCATAAGACTCAAACTCAAGCAGACAAAAACCAAGCATAGGACTGGGCAAATGGATAGCAGACCCCAATTGCAGCTGAAGAAATATTGGCAACTGACTACTGCTGGGTGAGGAAGAGCTGATCTTCCTAAAGTGAGGGACTCTAGATAGGCTGCCTAGACCTCAGTAGATGAACTTGTACTGAGGGATGTCTGGGGACACTAGTTGATGTACTAGGCCTTAACACAAATGACAGAATGTATGAATTCATTCTAGTTGAGGGGTCTATGGGAAGGTGCTAGTGGGGAAGGAGGTATAGAGTTTGTTAAGACTGATTGAAATGTTCTGTATGAAATACATAAAAATTCAATTAAAAAATTAATACATACACTGGAAGCATAGCTCAGTAAGTGCCTGCTATGCAGGCATGAAGACCCAAGTTTGAATCCCCAGTGCCCAGATGAAAAGCCTGTCATAGCAGCATGTGTCTATAGCCCCAGATCTGGGGGAAAGGAGATGAGAAGTTGTCTGGAGCTCATTGGCTGGCCAGCTTAGCCAAAAATGAGTTCGAATTTAAGGGAGAGAACCTGTCTCAATAAACAAAGTAGAGAGAGATCAAGAAGACACTCAACATCAATCTCTGGCCTCCACACATGATCATACATGAGCACACATACCTGCATGCACATGTAGCTTCACCCATATGAATATGTACATATCACACACACACACAATATACAATGCATTCTTGCAACTTTAAAATAGGCAATGTTCTTTTATATAAACATTGTATTACATGAACTTCTTGCTAGCTGACGCAATGTCATCTTAGAGAAATGCAACGATTCATCCAAAGTTACACAAGAAGTCCACAGTAAAGGGGGGGGTCACAAATTCAAACTATACTAAAGTAATTTTTAAAGGGATGTGAGTGCTTACTAAAACACACAGAATGGAGTGCTGGTTGCCCATAGTAACGGACCATAGGCAAAAAGCACAATCCCCTTTAGTATTCACTGGTGTTTTCTATGTTCTGTTCAGGGATCTGAAAACAAACCTCTTTATGTTAAATGAGGGCTTGGAACAAAGGCCTCATTGCAAATACCCACCCACTAAAACGCTGGAGTAATCTGGAAGCCAAATAATACATCATCCAATCCGGTCCTCCAGAGTCCTGGGAGGAATTTGGGAGGGCTTACAAGTATTACCTTTTAACCCCAAACTGTTCCCATCTGGGATGTGAGAGAGCAGGAGAAGTGAGCTACATTCTGTGGTCATGCTTGATTTATATTGGTGTGATTATCCTGTGTAACTATACACATGGTCACTTATAAACAACTAAAAAACTAGAATAAAGGTAAATGAAAGAGCACAGTTCTGACTGAATACAAAAGACAGCATGCCTTAATAGCACCCATCAACAGGAAAAGTCCATTCAATAATGCCAGTCAGAGGAGAAACCACATAGGAAAGCAGCCACGCAGTGGATTAAAAAGCCTTTTGTCAAATATAAAGGTCACTGAGGCAGTAAACTCCTTAAAGGGAAAGACAATGTATTCATGCTTCAGCAGCTCAGCCTGGAACAAGACACAGTGACCATACGGAATGATAATCCTGTCTGTGGGGAAACGGACTTAGGGACATCATTTACAGACATAATGGCATGAAAAAAAGCCCCCATCAATGAGAACCACTGCAAGTTCATCACCCACCCACATGCTACCCAGGGACAAATGTCCTTGGCAGCCTCCACAAGTACAGTGGAGACTTCTAGATGACCTTGCCTGAAGCTATGGACTGCCTAAACCTTGTGGTTTCCAGTGAAATCATGCAGGTGAAAGGTCCCAGCTGAGAGCTTCCTGAGTCACACAGAAAACCCACTTCACTTGCTCCCTTAGCAGGAAATGTCAACTGGGGATAATTTTTGCCAGGCAGAATCATGTGCTCCTCTGTACTATGAACTCATTAGTGAAAGAAAGCAGAGCCGATAGCTGGTGTTTATGTTAGTTAACAAGGAACCATTGCTGAGCCTGCTATGCAAGACAACTGAGCAATCTTTCATAGGAATTCGCTAGTGCATTAGCTGATTCTCCCAGTGTACCTTCCTCCTAGTGTGCATCAGATAAACCTGGAACTAACAAACATATAGATAGAAGAAGGGAATGGGGCTCCAGATGAAAACCCACTTACCACAGGGCTACCATAATCCTCTAGTCTGGGGAATTTTCCTGCTCAGAGTGGAATACTCCAAACCTCAGCCAAATTAAAAATTATTCACTTAGGATTTGACAGTTTTTCCTTTTGCAGCTTCCCTGAGCCTGCCCTCTCCTCTATCTGCACCACTGAATTGGCTTGAACACCAGTTGCCTTCATAAATGCATGGGACTGGGCTGGGACTAGAGCTCGGTGACTGGGATGGACTGTTTGCCTAAAATGTGCAAGGAGCTAGGTTCCAGTCCCAGCACTGAAATAAGAGAAAGGAAAGGAATGGGAAAGGGAAAGGAAAAATAAAACGAAAATAGAGGAGGAAAGGAAAGGTAGAAAGAAGTGGAGTGATCATTCCAGCTCAGTACACATATTTGTACAAATTGTACATTGCTAAAACCAATGAAGCTTCCTTCAATACCCAGCAACTATTTTCCCATAACACCATCACACCACCTAGTTTGAATAAAGGAAGCTGAACAAGATAGATTATGAGATTTATTAGTGCTTTCTAATATATGAGAAGATTTGTCTCTGCTGACTTACCTAAAGCTGGAATATGTACAACAGGTACATTCACTGTCAAGGTTCTTTGAGTGTGAGAAACAGGAAACACCTCTGACTATGACTTATGACAAAGGCATTTCTTAGAACAGGGATGGGGAACTCACAGAACTGCAAACCTGATGGCTAATAAAAAAGGGGCAGGAATTCAGGCAGGTCTAGGAGTCCAGACATAAGGTCTTAACATTGAAAGAGTTCTGAACCTCCTTGCCAGGAAAGGCAATCAATGAGTGTAACCAATCAATTACCAGTGAGAGTAAGCCATCAGCATAGTTTAGATCACAACTGTATTTCCTGGCTAACACTGGGCAGAGAGCTGTGATTCACTACCCTAACAAGACCACAAACAAGTGATGAGGGTGTGCTATTTCCAAACAAAAGCAAAGGATGCTGAGAAGCCCAAAGCAACACATGCCATCTCTGCCCCCAAACTCTAGCTGCTCTGGTCCCGGAAAGCACCGAGTGCCTTGTATGTACCTATGACACTGACCTCAGTACAAGGCCCTGTGAGCAGATCCCAGCTGGGCATGTCCTTCCACTGCACAAAGTAAAACAGAAACACATGCAATACACATACTTCAACATCTACCCTAATTAAAAAAAATTAAATTGTGGCAAAACAAATTATTTTCAAACTCTGATGTTTGAAATATAATTTGTAGTACATTGTTCACAACATACTTCACAAGTTTGTGGTTATGAAATTTTGACCTAGAGGATCTGTGGCCTTGAAAAGTAACTTCAGATTCTGTTCTATGGAACCCAAGCTGTCCTTCTCTGGGCAGAGGGCAACTGTTAAGCAGAGGTGTGCTTTTATCTAGTTGGTACTTCCAAGAATGTTGTCAGTTTAATATAACATTGTATGGAAAATATACATTTCCAAATTGCTTTTGAAGTTCAGAGTTCAGTGAACTCGTAGGTAGAAGGTGCACAGAGAAGAGGACAGAACACTGAAAGAAATGTATATAATTTACATGAAATGTCTGCAAAGGAATAGTTTAGAAAATGGAACCTACACAAAGGAGCTAAGGTCGAACCATGTTTGATGTGTCACAGAAGAGTGAAAGCACGGGCCTATGGAAGAGAGCAGAGTTGCATTTATCACGTGTGTTCAGTGTCTTCCCTGTGGGTTGTGAGGATGAAATGAGTGAGTGTAAGCTGGGAGTGTTGTAGCAAACACAAAAGGCTTTTAAGAAAGTCATCAATAAATGGCACTGGCTGCTGATTACTTCGAGGTCTTTAGCAAAGTACTGATAAGGCCTGGGAAAACACTGCCCCAGAGCTATGGCAGGCCTGAAAAGCAGGTCCTTGCCCTGGTGTTGGGAAGTCTTCCTGACTGGGAAGGTTCTTGACATGGGAATCAACAGCAGGGAGATAGCAACAAGAGTCAAAAGAGAGAAACAATTTGTATTTGAATCTGGAGAAGGCTGAGGAATTAACATAGTAAAGTGCTTGTCTTGCAAGCTTGAGGATCTGAAGTTTCATCCTGTATTACTTTTCTGTTGCTGTGATAAAATACTGTGATCAATGAAACTTGGAAGGGTTTATTTCGCTATGGTTCCAAAGGGGCAAGAGTCTACCATGGTGGGGAGGCATGGTGGCAGAGGTGGCTGGTGCCTCCTGGTAGGAGCAGAAGCTAGGCACTTACATCTTCAAGCAGGAACAGGAAGCAGAGCATAGCTGGAAATCCCACAAGGCTTAAGAACTCTGCAAGCCTGCCCCAATGGCATGCCTCCTCCAGCAAGTGCCACCAACTGGCGACAAAAATGTTCAAATACTTGGAGCCTATGGGGGATATCCTTATTCAAACTACCACAGATTCCCACCCCCCCACCACCACCCCCCTTTTTTTTAAAGCTTATCATAGTGGTACCTGCTTTTATTTCCTATGCTGCAAAGATGAAGATTGGCAGATCCATGGAGCTCTCTGGCTGGCCAGCCTAGCCTTTCTTGTTGGAACATTCAGCTGTGAGCTCGCCTTGCATGTCCCTGACAGCTACATACAACCTCACTGATTCCAACAGGGAATTTGGCAAAAGTAACCAATTAAACAGAGGAGGATATAGAAAGGGAAGATGGTAAACATCACCAAAAATTATTTTTAAGGATATATTTGTTATTCCTTTTTTTTGAGAGAAAATTCTATGTATCGTCAGCTGATCTTGAACTCCTTGTATGTATAGCCCAGGCTGACTTCAAACTCATAGGAATCTTCTGAGTGATGGAATAACAGGCATGTACCACCATACCACATTTCTGTGTGTGTGTGTGTGTGTATGTGTGTATGTGTTTACCTGTGAGCACACATGTGGAGGCTAGAGGTCTCATTTGAGTTATCTTCCTTCTTTCTCTTAGTTTTTGAAACAGGGTCTCTGACTGAACCTAGACCTTGCTATTTTAGTGCTACTGGCTAGCCAATAAGCCCCTGGGATCCTTCCACTGCCTGCTCTGCCTCTGCACTGGATTATAGGTATACACTGCCACATCCAGAATCTATGTGGGCACTGGGAATCAGAACTCAGTCTCCATGCTCGCTCACCAAACACTTTACTCACTGAGTCATCTCCTCAGCCTCCAGATATTTGAATGTAAGCTGTCAGAAGATATTCTAGGATAACTGCCTAAGTTTCCTTAAATTTATTTTTATAATTGAACTAAACACTTGTCAGACTGTCTTTGACTATACATTCATTTATTGTGTTATGAATGTGTGGTCTTAACTAGACAACTTGTGATCCTAAGCTGGAGTGTAAAGGGTTGTGATAAGAAACATGGAGGTCTATCTTATTTCTGAGGTATGTTTCTTTGCCAGCCCTGTGACTTTTACAGCCATGGAACATTGTCTATTTATATTGGCATACCTTCTGACCACACCTCTTAATTCTAATATCAGTAGAAGACCACCATATACTTTAACATCTACATTTGTAGCTGCCAAAGGACAAGAACCAAAATAATAATTTATGAATAATGTATTTTATTGAACAATTGAAATAACAGAATAAGCAATATGCCTGAGTCTTGGGGTAGCTGACTCATATTCACATACTCACGTATTCTTTTGTGGATCTACAAGGACCATCTGGGATGAGGATATCATTTCAGCCTAGGAACTAATCTTTCACCCCAAGGGTAAAGGACATACATTTCTCTGGCTCTGAGGCTAAGCCCAACTGTGTTGCTTTTAGCAATCTGAGCACCTACATATTATCGTTGAGTGTCTAGCCTCAAGTTGGCCTGACTCCATATTAATAATGGGAAAATTCTTCCCAACTTTCCTCAACCACAGATCTCAGGACTATACTATAGGTCTTGGCAGGAACAAGATCTGTCTGAATGACATTTAGGTGCACACATTTATGTGTACGTGTATCTGTGGGCATGATTACATATAATTCTCTGAAAACCTAAAATAGCTTCAGCAATAATCTCACGTTTGTGTGTCTACTTTAATCAAAATCAGGAAATAGATCGAACCAGGCAGAAGGAGCAAGCTTGTCCTCACTTCCAGTTTAATATTTGGGCCATCTGTCAAGTTACCTTCTAACAAAATGATGCTTAAATGCGTTGCTTATCTGATGGCCCAGGTGTTTTCCTCTCAGTTTGGTTATCGACCCATACTCCTAGTTGCTTAGCTCTCCTTTGCACTGTGAAGCACAGAGGAGAACAGCATCTGCAGACCCCTCTCCTTCCCCCAACTCAACAATGGCAGTCACAGCAAGAAAACAATTCTCAACTGCATCAAGGAAGCAAAGAAAACCTGCCCTGCTAACTAATAAGTGAACCAAAGGAGCTCAATATTTCATCCTGGTGTTCGGTCCGTTTGAAGAGTTGCATGAGGATCTTGTTTATAATCCCACTGAAAATGAAGTGCTCAAAAATAAAGGCTGTTTGGTCTTTTCAAGCTAACTGTCCTTTGTTCGTGGCACATTAATGGAACAATTTTTAAATAATGACTTAATTTTTTTTCCTTGTGAAAGATGCTTTCTACAATCAAAAGCTGGTTCTTTATTTTCTAGTCTGGCACTCACATTCATTAGGACTAGTTCCAGCCAAGTTGTAGAGGTTTATTTGTTCAGCTGAAATGGGACATTAACATTTTAAGAGGATGATGCATAAGCTTTTAGAGATAAAACTCTCCCTGTCCTATTCTGTTGGTGCTTTCCTCAAAAATGCAAAATGAAGCATACTTTTCCCAAGAAATGATGAGTTTATAATAAATAGTTCATCACTAAAGGCAAAAGGTTTGTATCTCTCACCCATTTCAAAAAAATTAAAAATTTGGGTTATAAATAGAAAGTTTGCAAATATGACAGATGCTCAAAATTAAGCATCCATTAAGTTCAGACCAAAAATGAAGATTTGTGTATGAATATCCGCTTTGCTTCAGCCCAAGGCCTGCACTGTCTCAGTAGGCAGGCAACTGGATGGCTGTGTCCTGTCCTCCCAGATTATCCTCCCTTCTTTTACATGTTCTTCCTTTTGCTGGAGGGTTCCTCCTCTCCTCTCACCTCCTCAAAGATTCTGTCCCTCAGTTCATATTTCTTGCCTCCTACAGCATTGCTCTCTCTTAATCTGTCTTCTGGATTCCTCTCTTCAGCAAGCAGACAAGCATCTCAGCAGGATCTTCCTTATCTCCATCCATACCACTGCCTTTCTCTCTGTTCACAGTCAATTGATTTACACATGTTGTGTTGTTTCTGCTTCCTCCTTTCCTTCACTTCCCTGCTTACCCTTCCCTGACTTCAGCCCTTACCAGTCTACAAAACTCCCCTTGCTCAAGACATTTGCTCTATCAAATCCTACAACCATATCCCCTTTTCATTCCATCTCAGAGCAGGATCTAACAAAACCATCAGCTCTTCCTAGTGGTAGAAAGGATTGAAATGGAGACAAAGAACCCTCAATGTCCATTTGGCTCATATCCAAACTCCCTTAGTCTTAAGGTCTAGGGGACAGCATAGCTGATGTACTCGTTCTGATCTGCCTTCACTCATCTTTATAAAGGAGAAACTGAGCAGGGTATGGTCTACTAGAATTCCCTGTGAATTTCACTTCCCAGGTCAAAGCTGTCATTAGTTCAATGCCCCATTGGTGCCCTAGTAATTACCTTTAGAGGATGATAAGACAATTGATTTATTTTATACACTAATCTTGTTCTTTTACACTTATACACTGAAATGAAATGAAAAATTAAAGGAAATTTTCTCCTTAAAAATACCTTTGATTTTTCAGCTCTAGCCACTGCAGAGCTTTCTAAGAAGGTGAATCCAACTATGAATTTTGACCACTTAGCACAAGGCAGTTGCTCTGATTCTTTGCTGGTGTTATGGATTTAAGTTAATTTATTAATGAAACAGATGGGGATGTGGGTGTTTGAAGGTACTCTGCAGATAGTGATGAGGAATAAACCAATTCGTCAACTCTGTGCAGCGAACCATCTGAGGACTTAATTGAGAATTGTCTTTGGAACTCAGGGCTGCTGTTTCACTGGGGCTGGTTTCACTAATTGTCCCCTAGGGAATTCATTCTCTGTCACTTTTCTCTCTCCCCTGCTTGTCAATGTTCCCCATTTGCTTTCCTCACATTTACAGCTTCATTGCATGGCCTGCCTAATGCCTCTGCTTGTCATCTCCTAGGCATCTAGCTGTGCATTTCCATCCTGTACAGCACCAGGTACTACAGACACATTGACGGCAGAGCCGAATTAGCATGAACAGTAAACACAGAGCACTCGACTTTCTTAGACTCAGCTATTTGTTACCCTTAGAAAGAAGTGACAGTGAGCCCACAAGGACAGCCAAGCCAACAATGAATGGCACTGCCACATCACTAAAACCTGGAGGGTAGAGAAACCTGAGGAGTTCCAGGCCTGGGTTACATGTGAAAATGCCTGGCATTTCATTACAAGACAAGTTTTTGTTTTCCTGTGGCCACTGCCCTGGGGGTCTGTTTAAACGTGTGCCTGGTACAACAGAACCGTGCTTTTGATGGATTGCCAGCGCCGATTCTCCTCCATAAAGGATTCCCAAGGCAATAGAGCCAGCTGTGAAGTCTATTTATTCACACTGTGAAAACTTTCAGCCTCTGTACCACCAGCAGGTAGGTCAGTGGACCCAGTTTCATTGGTCAATGCAGCTTCCGTGTCTTTATTCATACTCTATCGATAAGTACCAAGAAGGGTCTGTGTACAGGGAGTCATGACCAAGTTCCACAGACCTCATCGGTTCCATTCACAGTTGCAGTGTGTCCTTGTTGCACTAAATTTTCTCCTCCCCTTTCTTGGGAGGCCTGTGCAACCTCCCCCTGAGGTCCCAGGGCAGACAAAACCAAAAGAGCACCTTCTATTTGGGTTTTGCATAGTTTGACATCCGGGAGGGGGTGACTTACAGAGGCATGAATTCTCATAGGGGTCTTCTTTTCCATATTTGAAACGTGCGCCATCAGCATGTCCTGGCCCCAGTCTCCCCGCAGCTTTTCGCCACTATCTTGCCTCACAATTCGAGGCTCCATTTCCAAAACGGCTTCAGCTCCTCCCCCTTTTCCCAGTGTGCTCAATGTCTTTCAGCGTAGGTCTCTAGCCCCACCACTATTCAATTTTAGCTTTTTGGAGGACACCTACCCAACAGTCCTGCATAAGAAATGACTCAACTGGTAACATCAGTGATTAAGATTGACATAGGGGGACTCAGTGCACTTTTTCCACTCCTGGTTTCCATTCACAGAGATCTAGAAAGAGTCCTAATGTGCAAGCACAGGACAACCTAATCATTACTATCATCCACCTTGAGTCTGGTAGGGATCTGTCTCATGATGTCCCTTGTTCCTGTTTGTGGTATGAGAATCCTGAATTGCAGGCCATCCTCATCCACTTGGTCCAATCCTGGAAGGTTTTGCCTCCCCAGCTTCCACAACCTTCCTACATTATACACTAGACTTCCTAATTGATTGGCAGCTGAATCTCTTATACCCTCTGTGATGGTTAATATTAATTTATCAATTTGGCAGGATCTACAGTCATCTATTTTACAAAAAGATGCTGGTCATCACTGTGAGGGAGTTTCTAGGTAGGGTTAATTGAGATAAGGAGACTCATCTTAAATGGAGTTGGTACCATCACTTGGGATGAGGTCCTCCACTGGAGAGCTGCTCAAGTTGTACACCAGCACTCCTTGCTTTCTGCTTCCTGACTGCAGATGCAATGTGATCAGCAGCTTCAGGCTCCTGCTGCCATGACTTCCTCACCACAATGAACTGTGCCTCAATCCATGAAGCAAAACAAACTCTTCCTTCCTCAGGGCTTTTTTTTTTTTTTTTTTTTTTTTTTTTGGTTTTTTTTAATAAAAATGAAAACGACAAGAAAAAGATCTCACGTTTTTTTTTTGAGCCCTGGGTTCAATCTTCAGAACAATAATACACGTGCATGGACAGACAAATGAATGAATGAATGAATGAATGAATGAATGAATGAATTGTTGAAGTTTTTTTTTTTTTTTTTTTTTTTTTTTTTTTTTTTGGTATTTTGTCATAACAATGAGAAAAGTAAGGAATAGATCCTCAGACTTTTCTCTGAATTTTTCTTTCAACTCCCCATGTAATTTTAAACCAGTCTTCTCTGAGAACTACTTTGCTTTAAGCCCAAGTTGTTTGTACATGTTTCTTCCATAGATATCAAACATCATGTCATGCTGCTGTCATTGGTACTATCTGCTTTTCCAGGCTACCTTCAGCTACACTTGTCTTTTCTATCTGAAGCCTCCAGCTTTGAATTCTTTGACATCAAATTACATCAAAAGTGACCCTGGCCTGCATTAGTTATTTTCTGATTCCTGTGACAGAAAGCCCTTTAATATCCTCCCCCCTCAGGAATATTTCCTTCTCTCCACATGGTCCTTATTTATTAATTGACGATTTCTTTTCAGATGAGATGAAACTGTCAATAACCAGTATTCAGTTTCTTGGACTTTTTGCCACATTAACATCCTGTGTCTCAGCCCCAGCTTCTGTGTTCATTGATACAAACCCCAACGTTACCAACAGCCACAGTCATTCAACAAAATAATTTTTGCACCCTACTGTGATGCCACTTCCTATCTTTGCAAATAATCCTTTAAGTTAGCTCGAGTCAAATAAAATTCTGACAACACCTCTTCTGTCTCTTCCTGCTGTGTTCCCAGCTCCTTCCCATGCTTAAATTCTACTGTCCTTCATTGAACTCCTTAAATAGTCTCTAATTCCCTTTCTCATCTTTCCAGTTCCCTTGCTTATCTTTCTCCTCATTATAAACCATTTGTAAAGCCAGAATATTAGCAAAGTCCAACTCTCTGCCTTCTTCTTACCTGAATTCTAACTGTAGAATGAGGTTGTAGAAATAGGAATGCCCTGACTTTATGTACTTTAAGTGGATATGTACTAATACCCAGTGTTCTAGTGCCAAAATCAGCCCATTCCCTAACTTTTCAGGAGAACTCTTAAATTTGTTTCCCTTTTCTTCAAACCTACAACATCTCTCTAACTAGTGTCTTCAACTTATGTCCTTGATACCTCCTTGGGGCAATTACTACAAACATAACAGAATTTCTTTACAATCATAATTGCCCACTTTTATCATTTGTCATCAGTTTCTCCACCTCTTACTAATGTTGCAAAATTCTTTGCGGTTATCGATAGCCATTGCCTACAATCTTTGTCTTCCAATTATATTCTATTAAGGGAATTGAATGCAGCATGATATGTGTCTTACCATGTCACCTTAACCATGATTATCAAGATTCTCAATGACTGCCAGGTTAAGAAATCCACAGGAGAGTTGGGAGCCTCCAGTTTGTTTGACTTGTCAGCAGCATCTCGGGCATTGGCCATCCCTTCACATCAAACACCTTCTCCCCTTCTACTTTCCTTCAAGACTCAATACTTCCTTAATTCTCTTCCTGTCGTAAGGGTCACAATCCTCCCCTTTGCTACAATCTCTTTATTTGGAGATGGCCCAGGACTCCATTCTTACTCATTTCCACCCACTTCCTTATTGCTTCCATACAATCCATTGCTGGTATCATCTGATCTATGTCAACCCCTTCAAAAATGTACGTGTCCTGACCCCATCTTTCCCTGCTTCTGTTAACATTTTGAAGGCACACTTAACGTGTGCTTTCTGTCTCCTGCTCTGTACGTACTGCATGCTCCACAACCTCACAACTCTCTTGAGGCCAACATTCTTGTAGTCATCATCAGAGCTTCCTTTTCTCTCCCATATCAAATTGCTGCTTGTCACCAAATATGTCCGTAGAGTCACACATCCAGTCCTGCTTCTCAGGCTTCTTATGCACAGAAAGCATTTCTCCCAGAGCACTAGCTCAATGAACATTTCTTCACTCTGCACCAACAGAGCAATATATAATTCCAGAGTGAACAGGCTCTTCACTCAGGAAAGCTTTGTGCATGTGAAACTCTGAGAAAAAGAGTTACCATTAGAGATGTTTTTAATGGACTATTAGTATTTCCTTCTTTCTTTTCAAAATTGGGATCAATGTGCATGTAAACAAATGAGTAACATGTCAGTTATTCAGTCCAAAGTTTGTTAAAGTTTTAGTTTAAGTAAACTTTAGCACCAAAGAAGCAAGAATAAAGTGTAAGAAGTCTGATTTGCAGCTAAGGGTCAAAGGCTGGGCCATCCTTAATAGGAACAGGGAGGTAATGGAGAGGATTGAATCTGGCAGAGGTCAGAAAATTATGAAAATATGAATATTGTTGTTATCTGAAGGTTGGTTAAGGAGCAGGAGGAGATAAAGGTTCCCTGGCATGGAAAGAATTTATCAATGTTCATATTAATAGGCTATGCTATTTTTTTCAGATTGTATGAGCATTTGAGTTCAATATGAGTTAACTGAGTTTTCCTGAATGTCAATTTATTATCATTTTGTATTACTGTATTTTATTTTTAATGTTCTGATTCTTTGAGAATTTCATACAATGCACTTTGATCTTCTTCAGACTCCCTCCTACATCTCCACTCCCACCTACTACCCTTCCCTCTACTGTATGTCCTCTAGTTTTCTTTTTAAAGGCCTACAAAGTCTAATTTGAGCTATCCAAATGTTCTTGGGCATGGGTCCATCTCCCAGAGCCTAGTTCACCTACTGGCATCACACCCCTAAAGAAAACTGACTCTCCCTCTCCTAACAGCTATCTATTGCCAGTAGATCCTCTTCTAGGGCTGGGGCTTCTTGCCCACCTTCCCCATCCATGCTGGGTTTTTGTCTGGCTTCAGATTGCAAAGATCTTGTGTGATGAGTTCATATGTGCAACTGCCTTGTTTTGCCTAGACAGCATGGTTTATTTATATTCATCCACCACCTCTGTCTCTTACAATCCTTCTGCCCACTTTTCTGTGCAATGATCCCTGACACTAGGGAGGAGAGGATACGATATAGCTGGCCCATTTAGGTCTGAGAACTCCACACTCTTATTCTCTGCAGGAAGACCCCCTGTGGGTCAGGTCTCTGTGGTAACTGCCATTTACTTCAAGAAGATGCTTCTCTGGTAAGTGTTGAGAGATGCACTTATCTATTATATATACATATATATATATTATACATATCTAATACATGTTTACATAGCTATATTAGATATTATACATATTAACTATATATATTATGGGCATATTTTATTTACACTATTTTCTTCTTTTAAACATGAGCTAAAACCAAGATGAAATGGTTATTAACTATTATTGTAGAAACCTTTTCTATCTCATATGCTTTATGCAATAAAACACAATCCTTGGGCTTTGAAATCATATTGCTTGGCACTGCCGGTAAAAGGCTGAGGGACCCTCAGACCCCCTTACCATCTCCAGCCCCCATTTTCCTTGTCTAGAAATGAACATAGCAACACTACCTGTCACATGATTTGAAGTGAGTGTTTACTGATACAGTATAGTTATCAGCACTGAACTTGTGAAGTCACAAGAACTCCACAGATATGAGTAATTACCATTCTCATTAACTGGCAATCTAGTGAGAAAGATACTGTTATACACAGGTGAGAACTAAGGCTTGAAAAACTCAAGTGATTTGCTCAGTGACACTTGGCTTTGTAGTGTTAGAACTAGAATTTAAGAAGTGTTGGGGCTGGAGAGAGGGTTCAGTGGTGAAGGGCACTGGGTGTCCCTGCAGACGTGGTGACTAACAACCATCTGTAACTCCAATTCCAGGGAATCTGACGCCCTCTTCTGGCCTCTGTGGGCATTGCACAATACGGGTGCACTTAAATACACTCATACACATTAAAAAAAAATTTTAAAAGAAGTCTCAACTGGCCAGATTCCTTATCTACAATATCTTCTAAAACTGCCTATTAAAAATAGTATATGGTCATAATCACAAGGTATTAAGAATGGTATTTTTCTTGTGTTTGAAAATGTTATGTTTGTTCTCTGGGCTTTCCATGTGTATGGTCATTTGAGCTTCACAGCAGCCTCATGAAGTAGCTTGGCTATTACACCACCTTTACAGATGCAGAAGAGTAGGCAAAAAGAGAGATGAAAGAGAGAGTGCGTGCATTGTATGGCTACATTTCCATAGTGTTGCACAAAACCTAGGGTCAAATTCAGGCAATTCATCTCCAATCTCCTCATCTGTGTATGTGTGCATGCAAGTGCATGTGCATATGTATGCACACAAGCGTGTGTGTGCACATGTATGCAGATATGTTTGAAGGAGACAGGTGGACATCTCATGTCTTCCTTACTGCTCTGCATCTTATTTTTTGAGACAGCGTGATTCATTAAACCTGGAGCTCACTGCCTAGACTGCCTGTACCTGGAATCTACCTGTCTCTGCTCCCAGTACCCAGAGCTGGTGTTATAGACATTACCACCAGGTCTGGCTTTCAACATCTTTATCTTGTAACCCAAAAACCTAATAAATGGCAATTCATTAAAGAGTAATGGCAATTCTATTTCCATGTTTCTTAGATGGTAAATTTTTGCAATCATTAAAGCTTGATGATTTTTTAACATTTTTAAGTCCATTTGCCATGGAGGCTCTTCAACTCAGTAATTAACAGTAATAATAGTAATATCTTGTCCTGTGCTGAAAATCTGACACTGACTAAACTAGCAAATCGAAATACTTGATATTAATTACAGGAGGTTTTTAGGAATAATCTGCCTGGAACAACTTTGAAATGAGAGGATTAAAAGGCAGAGATAATTCTCAGCAGCTGCTGAAAAGGCATTATGAAGAGGCGTGACTGACACCAGCCTGTTGCGCCCAGTCAAAGCAGGCCTCATCTTCAGTTGCTTCCTCGACACTGTCGCTAAGATAGTCCATCAGACCATTCACTACTTACTCATTGGACATTTTTTCTCCCAAATACTCTTTCATGTTTAAAAACTCTATGTTATACACTAAACATTTATGATTTCTTCTCCTATGGCTGATCTTAATTACAGAAATAGAGCCTGTGGGTTCTGGGCAAAACTGCCTTTGTAAGCTGTCATAGCAAAGTACCACAGATTGGATGGCTGGAAACAGCAGGAATTTTTTTAAAAACAGTTCTTGAGCTCTTTCCCAATTTCTTACAGTTCTCAAGCTTGTTGATTTTTCTGAGGGTGTCTGTCTGCTTATGTGGTAAATGTCTATCTTCTATGTCCTCCTGTTGTGCTGACATATATTTATTTATGCTATACCTTTTTTTCATAAAGTCAGTACTATAGTTTGGGCCCATCTTGATCTTATTTCAATTGCTGTTTTTCCTTGCTTGCTTTTATGTTTTGTAGTGTTGAGGATCAAATTTAAGACCTTGTACATGCACCTAGTCCAGTGCCCAACTCTACGCAGATACACACCCAGCACTGAACTCTGTGACTTCTTGAAAATAAGGACCACGGCTCATGCTGGGATGCTAAGGTTTGAGTCCTTGGCATAGGAATTTCCTGGAAGGAAGAGGGAGTTCAGATCACAGCACTGGTAGACTTCTTTGCCTTAAAGTGAATTTTATTTTGTCACCTTCATGTCACTGTCCCTTCTGTCCAAGCAGATTTTCCAAGGCAGTCAGGCATCTGAGGCCATCAACAATTATCATTCAGCCCCCTCAGTCCCATTCCTATAGGCTGGCAGTCTCTGACTACAGATATGTCTGTTCATAACCTGCAGTACAAATTTTAGGATATGAGGAGGAGGATTTACTCTGACCAAACACCTAGAAGCAATGTGAGATGGTGCTTTCCTCATATATTTCATTTAAAGATCTCAACAGTGTCATGAGATGATAATTTAAAAGTTGTAGATAACAAACTAGAAGCCTCAGAAAGTTTAATAAACTGATCAAAAGTCAAAAAAATTAGTTACAGTGGAACTAGTAAGTTTGGGTTTAGGCCTGGGCAGGGGAGAGGAAAAAACATAGGGGAATGGGACAGAGGGGAAAAGAAGAACAGGGAGGGTAGAGATGGCTGGGATAAAAGGAGGGGAGGGAGAGGGAAGAGAAGGGAGTGGAGGTCCTAGGGGAGGGAGGGAGAGGGAAAAACTCAAAGATGTTAGAAACCAATAGAATGACTGATCACAACAGAAAAGTTTAAATCTGCATTGCTCCCCAAATGAGCCATTTTATAGCACAATAAAAGACAACAGCATGTGACACAATCTAATGCCACCCGTTTGTTTAATCATTTCCTCCTTACAGCTTCCCCAGGCACCCATCATGCAGGCCCCAGAACACTTCACAAGTGCAACTGCAAGGCAGCCTTACATTCACCCAGTACTTCAGAGCAGCCACCTGTGGGGAGAGATGCTCCCCTCCCCCATTTCCCCTGCTCTGGGTTAGACTACTTGTATGCTTGTCTGTAAAGCATCAACACTTCAAACCAGTTCAGTCTGCTTCAAGATACAGAACAAGAACCAGAGAACGAGAAGAAGGGATTGGCAGAGGTGAACTGGCAAACACCAAGGACTCTTGGGAGGCACAGAGATTATGGCAGAAGAAGGGAAATGCTTCCATGGGAGACCACGACTCTGTGAGCCACTGATGACAAAACTGGAAGTGAAAAGAGCGTCATTTTACCAGTGTACCTGAGGAGTCAGGAAAGATAATTCAAAGGGGAATTGATAGGTTTCTTGCATCTGTAGACTGATTCTGGGCTTCACTGAGTATAGAATCACTTCTGGCTGGGAAACGCGATCTAAACTAGTCCCTAAGTTTCCTTACAATTTTAAAGGAACTAACCTCCTACATCCCAATGGATCCAATTTCCCCAGGAGTCTCTGGGTTATAACTCCTAAGCATACCCTGTCATATGGTTAGGAGGGAGGTACATAAGGATGATTGACAGATTCAGGAACAAGTTTAAAAATTTCTAGGAGCAAAGGCTAGTTGACTATCTTCCTAATGTTAGGCTGAGCTCATATGCAGGGTCAACATTAAAAGGCCCTGGAGAGTTTATAAATCAAACAGATGAGCCAAAAATTGGATCATAATAGAACACAGATGTGAGTCCTTGGGGCAATACTTAAGGACACACGCCCATTCTAGAGAACAGCACCTGCCCCAGTTCCCAGCTGCCACCCCCCCCACAATAAAAACTAAAGAGCAATGAGTTCCATACTTCTTGAGAAGCAATTTAGAATCAAATGGTTGTTCTGACTGTATTTATTATTTCATTTTTAAAGAGAGCAGGGGGTGATAGAGAACAGCATTTTGAAGTCATAAACTTTGGGAATCGAAGTTGGGACAGCTTTGAGCTTGTTGAAAATTTAATGCAGATTTAATATCTGAATATAAAAAAGCATACATGTTTGGAGTGTCCTCAAGATAATTATTTTGATAACCCCCCCTTTTGGATTTTGGCCAACCTATTATAATGCTGCTATGAACTTTATTTCATACCACACCAGGGAGGGGGAGAGAGAAGTCTGAGGAGTTGGAATACTCAGATATTATATGTAATAACAGAGCCATAAAAAGCAATGCAAAATTCAATGTAAAAGTGCTGTGGGCAACCAAGCATTCAAGTCAGGAGATAAGGTAAATGGAAAGTAAGACTGAGTGTCCAGAAGAGAGAAGGGTATGCATTCCTCCAACCGTACTTAATGGCATTCCTGTTTGTCAATCCCTCCATGAGTTAAACATGTCTTAGCCATGTTTTGGAACATCATTTGGAGAAAATAACCACCATCATAATAAAATAAAAAATAGCACTTATTGAACTTGCTGTATGTAGTAGGCTTTGTGCCAGGCAGTCATATTATTAGTAAATTGTTATAGGAATCCTGAATATTGTTATTGCTCCCATCACATAGATGAGAGTTCAAAGAGGTTACTATTCTAGTCCCTACCACACATTTAATCTGTGAGTCATTTACTCCAAAAGACATTATCTTTCCCACCTGTGTCTTCAGATGCAGCTTTCCTATGCAGAGCAGAGTTGTGGGTTGCTCCATGTGCTGAAGCAATGAATACCATGCAGAGGGAATCATGGCTTGTTCTTTGAAACACTAAAATTTAGAATGGAAGAGTTCTTATGGGTTAGTATGAGATTATTTATATTAAGGCCTAGATTCTGACTCATTGAGAGTCACAGGCAGCTCTAGGTATATTTGGCTTGGTCCTGTGTGACAGAGTTTTGTCATTAATATAATCTCCCAGATTCCTGAAAGACTGAAGGTTAAAAATCAAAATCAGAAGAAATCAGAGTTACAGTCCATTGATCTTTGACAAGAATACCAAGAGGGTTCAATGGGGGAAAGAATCATCTTTCTAACATGTGGTGCGGGGACAACTGAAAGCCTTCAGGAGAAGAAATCTGAACCCATAACTTACACCATGAATTAAAATTAGCCAAATATAGACCACAGACATGTCTAAGAGGCAAATCTATAAACTCTTAGAAAAATGCATGAGAAAACTTTGGTTCCTACAGCAAGGCCAGGGTTTCTTAGGAATGGTACCCAAAAAATAATCAGCGAAAATGGCATTGATGAATTGAATTACCCACAAACTGAAAATTTTTGTTTTTCAAAGAACATCGGGAAAAAAGTGGATACAACCTAAAGTAGAAAATATCTACAATTACATGTGTATTTAGAACATGTTGATATAAACAACCATTACCACGTAGTAATAAAACTATTATAAATCAAATTTTAGAAACCAAAGGATATGAACCTATTTCCAAATAAGATATACAAATAAAAAACTGATTAAGATGGCTGTAATAAAAAAACAGATAGTGAAAAGTGTTAATTAGGGTGTCAGAACCCTCATACCACTCTGATGAGGAAATAAAATGGATTATTAATTGGAAATAGTCTGCCAGTTCCTCAAAGTTAAAACATACAATTATAGGATCCAAAAATTCCATTCTTTAAGTGTATACACTCAAGAAAAATGAAAACATGTCCAATCAAAAATGCACACAAGTTTTTGTTGCAGCGTTATTCCTAACAGAATAAAAGGGAAGAATCTAAGTGTCAGTCCACTAGTACGTAAATGAATTACACAGGAATGCAATGCATATTAATTGACCAGAAAATATTAAAGTACGGATTCATGCCACAACATAAGTGAATCTTAAAAACATTACACCATGAAACAAAAGTCAGTAAGAAAACATCACAAATATCCAGAACAGGCAAATTCAGATACAGAATTATTGAACTTGTAGGGGCTTGGAGCTGAGAGCATTGGGTAGTTTGGGACGTATGACTGCTATTTAGTACGGAGTTTTTTCTTAGACTGAGAAAGTTTCCAGAATTGATTATGATCATTACATGGCTTTGAATACACTAAAAATCACTGAATTTTAAAGAAAGAAAACAAAATTCAAAAACTTTAAAACACAAATTGGAGATTTAAAAAATACAGCACATCAAATGACTTATTTCAAGTTACCTCATCATGAAGGACAGGGTAAAGATTAGTAGGTATTGGTAAAGATGAAGAAAGAATCTCAAAATTAATAACCTGAGAAATAGATGCAGTTCATCTCATGTTTCAAATCAAAATCAATACAGTTCTTAAAACTTTATAGAAAAATGAATCTTGTCAGAATCCTTTCTGAGTGGCGTTTTATAGCAATACCTATGGATAATGTGAATACTCTGTTAGGAACTAGAATTATACACAGTCTGTCACATTAAAATACAAAGAAAATGACATTCAGGGCAATTGAGTTATCATTACCAACCCTGGAAAACTTCTCTTCAAGTACAGGGTCCAGATCTAAAGATACTCAAACTCTGTGAATACTCCATCAGAAATATGACCTATATCTGCTTGACATGTCTGTTTTCCCATACTAGTGCTGCCCAAATACATGTGCTTTATGCAGCTTAATTCTCTCTATTCAGTGTGGTCTGACAAATAATTTTAAAACAGTGACTTTAACATTAATTTAACTATCTAGAAATATTCAGACTTCCTATGCCTCTAGAAAAAGTTCAAGATTATGATTTTTGATTCTTAGATTATCATGTATTATACCAAAGTCCTCCCCACAATGACCTTTTAATGCTACTTCTAAGAAGACTCCCCCAAATGACTGTTAATGTGTACCATTCACTTACTTTCTCTGGACATATCCCAATTCTGTCAACCTTTAAAAATCCAAGGGTTTCTTATTTTATGTTACTCAATGCTAAGGCTGGGTTCTACATTGGCTAAAGCTTTACATTTTCAAAGATACAGTCCTTGAGTCTTCCAGGATATCATATCTGGTCTATCTTTACCATCCATTTCTTTGCCATCCACTGGGTATTCAGCATATCCTTCTTTATCTACCTAAGTGCTTAGGAATTTCAATAATGTGTATAACTTCAGATATTTTTAGAAAAGTTTTTATAGACCTAGTCAATGTTTCATATTGTATTAGTCACGGTTCTCCAAAGAAACAGAACCAGTAGAATGAATATGTATAGAGATTTATCAGCTTAGCTCACAGAATAGAATCCAAGTAGTCCAACAATGGCTGCACCACACTGGAGAGGCTGGGAATCTGTAGTTGCTCAGTTCACAAGGCTGGATGTTTCAGTAGTCCCAATCCGGTGCTGAAGGTCTGACAAATTCCCAAAGATCAGCTAGTCTTCAGTCTACAGCAGCAAGACGAACTCACCAGAGAGAGAGAAGGCAAGCCGCAAAAGCCCTGCATTCTCCTCTGCCTTGGTCTTTTATAACGGCTGCCATCAGAAGGTAATGCCCACATTTAGGGTGTGTCTTCCGGCTTTAGATGACCCAATCAAGAAGATCTCTTTCATTTTAGTTAATCTCAGATCCAATCAAGTTGACACCCAGAATTAGCCATTACACTGAGGCACAGGGAAGAGCTAAGGTTCCTGAAGGAAGAGACCTCGGGAAGGACATGATGAAGTCAGGCCATACAAGCTATCTCCCAACAGGCTGGGGATGGGCCCTAAGCAGCAGCAGGTGCCAGGCTGTGGATGGCTCAGGAAACCATTCTCATGCTCCTGAAGGCTGGCAGTCTATACCTGGTACCCCATGGTCATCAGAATCTGAGTGAGAACTCCTGGCCCTGGTCCCTCCAGTACTCACTTCAGGAGTGAACCCTGGCCCCTCTCAGCCTCATCATGGCAATGTAGTAGCCTGCTACCACTGTGCAGCCAGGGGTGTGCTCCTAAACCATGTTTAAGAAAAAGCATTGTCATCAAACTGAAAGTGCTCCTCACAACTACCACATAAAAAAAGCTGACACAGAAAGTAGCCCACAAATCTCAGACATTGGGTAACATGTCCCTTGAGTCAGTTCTTGAAGGATCCTGTCTGGATTGGGTTGTTGCAGTTTCCCATTGACCTTAATCACAGGACATGGTAACACCGAAAGTCACCCTAAGGAATCTCCTGCCTTCCAGATATAATCTTCATTACCTCCATTGTGGAGAACAAGTCCAATTTCCCCCTGGTAGTCTGGGTCAATCACCCCTCCTAATACTGTTATTCCTTTCTTAGCCTGCTGAGTTAAGGGCACCAGAAGCCCAAAGTGTCCAGGGAGAAGTCTTAGCTTCCAGTTCAACAGAATGTTTGTTGTCTCTCCTGGCA
>NW_008355474.1:3975298-3981516 GCF_000622305.1 Nannospalax galili | reverse complement strand
ACGTCAGGGTCAGCTTTCAGGCTCTGCAGCTGTGAGAAATCCAGTTCCATTGCCCACCAGACTCCCAGTCTATGGTAACTTGTGGTAACATCCTAAACATACCACTTTCTGGATAGCTTTAGTGTCAACTTGACACACCTGGGTTGAGGGAGCCTCAATTGGGGACTTGCCTCTATTGGACTGGCCTGTGGCCATGTCTGAGGGGCATCTTCTTGATGGGTGATGTGGGAGGGCCCAGCCCACTGTGGGTGGTACCACCCCTGGGCAGGTGGGCCTGTGTTGCATAAGAAAGCAGGCTGAGCAGGGGCCAGAGGAGCAAGCCAGTAAGCAGCGTTCCTCCATGGCCTTTGCTCCAGATCCTGCTTCCAGGTTCCTGCCCTGAGTTCCTACCTTGGGCTCCCTGATGAACTGTGACCTGGGAGATGTAAGATGAATAAACCCTTTCCTCCCCAAGTTGGTAATGGTCAGAGTATTTTGTCACATCAATGAAGAAACAAACTAGGACACATATTATACATAAACATAAAGGAAATCAAAACAAAAACAAATACCAGAGCTGAAGACAAACAAATGCTTAGGGGAAGATCATCTAACTTTTATTATAACCTTAGGGAAATTAAGGTTCAGTTTTGAGAACTGACAAAGGACCCAACATTTGCTCAGTGATGGAGCCAAGACTAGACCCTGGGTCCTCTACTTGTGCTTTTTTAAAGCCTGCTGAAACAGCTTCCCTAGATCCTCACACATCCTGTAATATAACCTCACTGCAGAAATATTCAACAGGTGAACTGTGGTGATGGAAGAGGGACAGGACTTTGCTCAGGTATGGTGAAGTCTGACAAGGAGGTTGAGGGGAAGTTGACATGCTACATGGTTTGCTGCAGTCTGAACATGTCCAGAGCCAGACAACTTTCACTGCCAACAGGTGAGATGAGTTAGGTAGCTATGAGAACCCAAAGTACAATTTCCTATAGGATAACATTACGTGTAGGTTGGGTTGGGTTGTAGATGGTCAAAAAGATGGAGGAACAAATAGCCATACCTCTGCCTGATCTATGGAAAAAGTGGTATCATTGACTACAAAAGCACTTTCAGTCCTACAACACACCTTCAGGTTTACACACCCCAAATAAAGCCACATTTTCCTGTAGACAAAACTAGGCTTGGTGCTTCTCAGAGCATATTCAGAGTAGGAGGTTACATCTGTGTAGGAGGTTACAAATGAAGGGCTGGGTCAAGATGATTTTGAGGGGAATCTGTATAAACCATTCTCTCTTAATAGTGATCCTACCTATTACAATGGATTTTTCATTCTGATTCACTATCAGCTGTGTGACCCCTAGCATCTATTTAAGGTCTGAATTTTGGCTTTTTAAAAAAACATAAATACATTGAGAATTTTTAACAAAGAAATCCCTTAGAATTTTGAAGTTTTATGGGCCAGTACATACCATGTGCACAGAGCTAAGGAATCCATGAGCTCACCAAGATATTTCAGAAAATCTTGAGCCATCCCTATCACCTGTGACCAGGTATCAAAGCAATCATCAGTCCTATTTGAAGATGATGAAGAAGTGAAGACCAAATGCCAATTACTAGTATAAGAGGAACACAGATCTTCTGCAGAAGCAGCTGGCAAATCACAGCCTTCAGGCGAAATCTGGTTGGCAGCCTGTTGTTATAAGTAAAGTTTTATTGGAACACAGATCAGCTCACCAATTTATGGTTTATACATGAAGGCTTTCCCATGCAGCAACAGCAGAATTGAATAGTTGGAACAATATTGTGTAATCAGCAAAGCAAAAAAAGTAAATAAATAAAAAGTCCCTTTACAGAAAAAAATTAACCTCTGTTCTAGAACATAAGCGTGCATTTTTCTACCACACTATCTAGTTGTTCCTATGCAAGACCACTCTAATTTGTTCTGTCATTGCAATCAGCTCTTTTAGCCATCTTATGCAGCCCCTGCCTTTCACGTCCTAATGGGCTGGAAAACACCTTGCAGAATGGTGTGTAAGAATTGTATTTACCTCTTTCAGAAATAAGCTTATACATTACACATTTCATTAATAAATTCAGTGGTAGAATGTTTTTAAAAAATGGAAGAAAAAATGCTTAATTACTCAGACAGGGAAAGAGAAATGTGACAGCACAAATATTCTGATTTCATTATTATTTCTGAGCTGCTGAGCACTAGCAGCGGTAAAACCCATAAAGCCACAATCACCAGCCTGAAGCCTCCCAACTGAAGCAAAGCACACAGCTTCAAAACAGAAGCAAGCACTAGAAAAACAGGCGAAATCTCAGAGGTGTGATTGAGCTCTCAGTGGTAAGCATTGAGTAAGGATGCTCTCGGAGTGTCACAAACCCCACAGTCACAGAAATACACAATGACTGAGTAGTGTGTGGTTTTCTGATTCAGTGCACACATATGCATGTGATATTTCAACTGTTACAACTCCATTGCTTTTGTAACTGTTTTTAATTACTCATGAGACCATTTCCCAGTACAGGCTGAGCATATGGGTACTTTGCATTTTTAAAATCCTATTTTTCAAGTTATCCATGGGTCTAAAAACCTAGCTTATTTTTAAGTGTAAACAAGGTATTTTAAAAGACTTTACAATAGAGGTATTAGGGAACCTGTGCCCTGGCTATCCACTACTGCCACAGAGCATTCCCTTGGAGAACTTCTACACACACTGTGCTCTTGTTCACTAGAGTCTATGTGGTCATTCATTTGAGAAGTATTTGATGAAGAACTACTGCTCATAGAACCTGAGATGAAGTTACAAAAGTAAATGATAGAGGATCTTTCCATGAGTAGATGTGCATAATAAGGTAGTTAGTGGATTATTAATTCATTTTGCAGCTGCTTATTGAGTACCTACTGAAAACTGTGTGTTATGCCCTGAAAATAGAATTGTTAGAATGCTTCTCTATGCCCTGTGAGTTCAAGCAGTGTTCTAATAGTTTTAGGACATATGTAACAGCATATGACTAAGAAGGAACTCTTGTCTAGGGGGGGCTGTGTGTGTGTGTGTGTGTTTACGCATGTGTGTATAATTTACAATAACTAAAGTTTAAAAGAAAATTCAATAGGAAAATGGGCAAAATTGTGAACAGATACTTTACAAATAGAATATTAGGATGATCAATAAACAGAAATAACCATTGTCATTCATTAGAGAACTGTAACTTAAAACTATAGTATGATACCACTAATTCCCAGTATTGATTTTAGAATGACCAAAATAGAAAATATAGAAAACCCTAAACATTGATGTGAATTTGGTGTAACTGATACGCTTGTTCCCTACTGAAGAAAAGTTGATTGCTAAAACTACTTTGGAGAATATTTTAAAATCATCAACAAAAAATAGAACATTCTCCATGAAATCCTCTTTCCTATCCTAGGAACTTCAAAATTATGCTAATAAACTAGAATGTTGGTAACAGAGTTTCATATTGGAAACTATCCAAATACCCTTCAACAATAGACTGGGATAAATGAGTTGAAGAATATTAAATTATCTCACGGGAATATTATATACCAGAGAGTGGATAATCTACAGTGCTGTGTAACAAAATAATGTTGGTGGCTATCACAAAGACAATATTGAATTAAGATAAAAAAACCAAAGCTGATGTGGGTCACTAGATGTTAAGGTGGCAGTTTCTCTTGCTGTGGGCACAAAGAGGTCCTAACCAGAGATAAGTATAAAAGGATTGGATAGTGTAAAAATTACTTGGATTTGATCACCTTATAAAAACCTACTGATCACAGGACCCATGCCAACTCAATTAAACAAGGGCCCAGAGGGAGGAGAGAAATGGGCGGTGGGCTGGCCCACCAGTAGACTGATTGCTGGCCCAATCAGTAGACTGATTGCTACTGGATGAGGGAGAGTATGCCTTACATAAGATCTTTAGATGGGCTGACTAGGCTCCAGTGGACAAAATTACACTGAAGGACATCTGGGGACAATGCTTGGCTGGATAGGACAATATAATAAACAGAGGTTAAAGTAAGGGAATGGAGGGTATGGATGGGAAAGGGGGGTCTAAATTTGATTAGGAACTGTTATATGAAATTACAAAAAAAATTTAAAACATAATTGCTTTTTCATACCACACACGATAAAAAATTATTTTTATTATTTTTTAAAATTCCTGCTGAGCATGGAGCTAGAGAAATGGCTTAGGATCCAAGAGCCTTTGCGGCTCTTTCAGAGGACCTGGATTCAGATCTTAGCACTCACACAGCCACTACCAATCATCAGAACTGTAACTCCAGTTCCAGGGATCAGACAACTTCTTCTGACCTCCATGAGCATTGCACATGAGCCACACTTACATTCATGCAGGTATAACACCCATATATACACCTAAAAATAAATACTTAAATAAATGAATTCTGGGGGCTGGAGAGATGGCTCAGCAGTTAAGAGCACTGACTGCTATTGCAGAGGACCCAGGTTTGATTCCCAGGACCCACATGGAGGCTACGAACCATCCTTAACTCCAGTTCCAGGGGAATCCGAAGCTGTCTCCTGAACTTCATGGCATTGCACAACGCAGGTGCTCTCACATACGTGCAGGCAATACACTCATACACATAAAATAAAAATGATAAATAAAATAAAAATAAATAAATAAATTCTGAGCTTTACACGTATGATTGCTTTTACCAAACATGTATATAAACCATTCCACAATAAATTTGTCCTGGTTTGTTTCTCCATTGCTGTGACAAAACACACCAACCACTACCAACTTGGGGAGGAAAGGGTTTGTTTGGCTTACATTTCCCAGCTCACAGTTTATCAGAGAGCCCAAGGTGGGAACTCAAGGCAGGAACCTGGAGGCAGGAGCTGCTTACTGACTTGCTCTCCTGGCACCTGCTCAGCTTGCTTTCTTATACAACACAGGCCCACCTGCCCAGGGGTGGCACAACCCACAGGGCTGGGCCTCCAACATCACTCAACAATCAAAAAGATGTCCCACAGCCATGGCCATAGGCCAGTCCAATGGAGGCAATTCCCCATTTGAGGCTCCCTCGACCCAGGTGTGTCAAGTTGACACTAAAGCTATCCAGCACTAAAGGGTTAAGTAAGTCCTAATTTGAGTTCTTGAAACAGAACTCTCTCCTACAGAAAGTAGTCTCTAGTGGTTAGTTCTAGAGAATGAAGAGATCACCGAAAGGGGATGATTCACTGCATCATGAGCAAAATGGACTTTGCATAAACTAATATAGGAGAATTACATTGCCATTTGTGGAGTATGAGGTATGTATAAAAAAGAGCCAGAACTGTGAGACCAGCACCTTGACAGAGGTCCTTGACTGCTGCTGCAAAGGCAAAGAGGCACCATCAGAGGTCTCTGCACATAACCCATCAGAGTTGTGTTCAGGGAGATTAACTTGGCAGCTGTGTTGCAGAATGAATTGGAAACTGGAGAACCGAGGGGAAGGGAGACCAATTTGAATGTAATTGCAATTGTCTGGGTGGTATGTAATTAGGCTTAAATTAGGATGGTAGCGTGAGTAGAAAAGAAGGAATGTATGTAAGAGGCCTTAAAGGAGACAAAGCAACCTATTGGATTTTCTTTTGTCCAGGGAAAGGAAGACTTCCAAGGAGGCCAGTCTGGGCTATTGGAAGATAAATCATGCCATTAACTGAAATAGATGAGTTAGGATTTCTTCCATGAGGGTAAAGGGTGAGCATTAGTGTCGCTTTGTTTTCTTTCTCTCACACTCCAGAGCTACCCCAACACAGTGACTAGGTACAGCTCAGTGTGGGATCTTGGATCCTTGAGAAGAATGCCAAGGCATTTTGCATTTAAATATTTTATAGAGTATGGTTTCTATTGAATGGAAGATATCAAGGTAAAAAGTGTATTTTCCAACATTGCAGGGGGGAGGGCAATATGAGTGCTTCACAAAACAACAGAAACTATGGAACTTTAAGTCAAATGTTCTCAAATACAGGTGTGATGATAGTAACTGGGGCCAGAGTAGAAGCTACAGGAGATTATTCTTAGAGTAACAAAGGGCAGCCTCAGCTCTTGATGACTAGAGAACACTTAAGTAGCTCAGATTATTTCTTCGGAGCTTTATGTGACATGGTAATAAATTCTTGTTTACATCATTGTTAGAGTTCATATTACCATTGCTAAATTGCTATCATAAATAATTCAGATCCCAAGATTGTGGTTTT
>NW_008355474.1:3963578-3975216 GCF_000622305.1 Nannospalax galili | reverse complement strand
GGGTTTTGGGAAATTTTTTTTTCTTTTTTTTTTTTTTTTTTTTTTTTTTTTTGGTCTTTTTGAGACAGGGTCTCCCTATAGCCCCAGCAGTCCTGGAACTCACTATGTAGACCAGGCTGGCCTCGAACTCACAAGGATTTGCCTGCTTCTGCCTCCCAAGTGCATTTACTGAGCAATTACTAGATATTTGATACTATACTAGTTGACAATAATGAAACAATCAATTATTGTTAAGCATATTCCCCAAATACCCTTAGCCACTGCCTAAAAATGAATGATAATGCCTAAATTGTCTTAACATATTTTTAAAATGCCAATTACAGTACAACTTCAAAATGCCAGCACTGAGTTTATATAAGCAACCCAAAAATGCATTAACCAGATCATGTTTTGTTTTTGATTTTCATATTTTTGAGATAGGGCCTTCCTGTATCCTCAGCTGACGTGGAAGTTGCTATGTAGATCAGGCTGGCCTTGATGTCACTGAAATCTGCCTCTATGAATGACTTCCTCCATAAAATTCTAAGAATTTTATTCAATTTGCAGAAATAAAAATAACTGCAAAATTATTAAATAAAATGCTATTCCTCATTTTCCTTAGCAATGAAGAGACAGATTGAAGTAATATGTACATTGACCAAAAGTATAATTCCAACTATGTGTGTATCCATGGAAAACTCAAATCAAATTACACCATATTTTCCTCTAACACAATTTGTCAGGAATATCTGACTGCCTATATCTAGATAATATCTGCAATCTAATTTATGAAAAAATATACAAATCAATAAATTGAATGTGTAATTGTAAAGAGCTTATTATCGTATGTGTTTTTTCAGGATCCTTGACAATTGACCATCGAGGCTGGTCCAGAGGAAAACATCGCAAGTTCAAGAAAAAACAGTGTGCTAAACCCTTCCCTTCCTACTGTGCAGAAATTTACAACTTTAGCTGCCAAAGAACAGTGTCTATGTATACAAACAACATGACATACATCACCTAGGCAAATAACCACCTACGCAATTTAGAAATTAGGGTAAAGTGTCACGAGACCTGGAATATGAGCAGCTTTCAATTATTATACAAATAATGCTGTCTTGTGTTTATAAAGTGCCTTGCTCCTGCTGCGTTCATGGCTTAGCCATATCTTATTGTGAATTCTATTAATACATTAGGTTCAAAGTCATCTTTTATGCACAGATCATTACAGGCATTCACTCTCACACAGCCCCTGTATGGTGCTACCTAAAAATTAATCTTGTTTCAAAAGCAGAGACAGTTTGAAATGCCATAATCATTCAATGCCACTAGCCACCAGAGGAATAAAAACTCGACTCAAGGAGCATGAGGACCTACCTGTGTTCAGTCCCCTATCCTGGGGGAGGGGCAGTCACTGGCAAGCCAATGTAACCAATCAATTATCTTTAGATTCAGTGAGAGACCGTGTGACAAAAAAATAAGGTACAGAGTGATTGAGGATGCTACATAACCTCAACCTCTGGTGTCTACACATGCAAGCACACAAGTGAACACGCACCTCCATACGTGAACACATACATACGTGGGAAAAACTAAACTCCACTTTTACCTACATTAATTACAATCCAACAATGTACCCTCTCTAAGCTCAGAACAAGGCATTTGGCTTCAGGATGGTAAGGATCAGATTGTAGCTGTCATCAGAAGCAGCAGAAGCTGTATCACTTGGCCATTCTCCTATTTTTTTCATTTTTAGAAATTGAGAAAGTTTATACATGGTGGCATATTTGAGTAGTTTTCTCCCCAAAGTACTCAACCCCTAGTTGAGGTACTTGATGTTTGTATAGGTCTTCCTACATCAGTCTTTAATAGTTACAATAATGGTAGGTTTAAGTTACAGTCTAAATGTAGGGCAGGTACTTATGTGTCCTAATACAACAGAAGAGAAATTCTGTCTACAGGCATGTTTGCAGGGCATATATTTAGGGAAGGGGCTGGCATATTCTTTAACAGAGTTTGTTGCAGGTACTTTAGCAATCAAGGTCGCTGCAAACAGATCTTCTACAAGGTAACTATGGTATGAATTTCTCAAGATAGCTTTCTCCATTTTAGGTTTGATTTCTTTTTCAACACAAATTTTAGTAAGAATTTATAAAACCTCTATAAAGTGAGTACTATGTCCTAAATTATAACATAACTTATATAATAATATTAGACCCACACGAAAGCGACATTAAACTCATGGATATATTTCTTTTCCTAGTCACATGTGAGACACATTCACTAAAACCACTACACTCCACTCCCTGGCCCCCAGAGGCTCAGACTATATCATAATACAAAATGCACTTAGTTTAACTTCAAATGTCCCCATAGTCTTTACCAGCCTCAATGCTATTCAAAAGTTGAAAGTCCAAAGTCTCTTCTGAGACTCAAGACAATCTCTTAACTGTAAGCCCCTGTAAAATCAAAAGACAAATTGCATACTTCCAACATACAATGGAAACAAATACACATTCCCATCAGAAGAATGGGATCATAGTGAGGAAATACTGGACTAAAGCCAACAGCGCAAACACCAAATCCTGTAACTCCGTATCTGATGTTCAGGGCTTTAGTCTCAAAAGGCTTATATGGCTCAGCCACTCCAACTTTGCTGCCTGAAACGTTCATTACTCTCTTGGGCTATTTCCACTCTCTGTATACAGCTCTCCTTGGCAGATATCTCCCAGATCTAGCATTTCCAACATCATGGGGTCTCTAATATCGATCAGGCCTCACCTTCACAGCCTCATGCACTGGCTTCTTGGGACCTCTTGGCCTAATAGGGACTTGTCACAGGGACTCCCCTGCCATATATTGCTTGACCTAAGCAGCTCTCTGAAACTACAGAGAAAGAATCAATGACCCTCTTACTCTTGCATCTTTCATGCCTCTAAAACAGGAATCATGTGAATAACTGCTAAGTTGTCAGCTTGGGCTGGACCTTGACTTGCTTCATCCACATTTGCAGCTGCTTTTGTATGTTGTGGTTTTCTAGGACCCAAAACCTCTTTAGGCCTTTTCCTTTCACAAGTTGGGAACTTAGTTGGTGGGGTCTTGCATTAAGGGTACTCCTTCCATTTTCAAGTGCAGATCTGGAGGCCTCTCCTTAATATCTCTAATCTTAACCATTGGAGCCTTACATCCAGGACAGACTGTGCTTGCCTTAACTCCGGCAATCAGCTCCCTCATGCTCTTTTTCTCTCCAAATTGTAAATTTTGTGTTACTTTCTGCCTCACTTGTTCTTTTTTCATTGTAGATCTGTATAATATTTATCATTAATAACCAACCCACTGATTCAAGGTTAGGTTTTTTGGAAATTCCTCCACCAAAGAAATTAGTCCATTACATTTTAATTTAGCAACAGGCAAGTTCTTAAGCAGTGGACAGCCAGCAACCAGATGTTTTGTAAAAATATCCCAGTTGCTGTTTAAGTTCTTGTTTCCATGTCCCTTTGAGACATCTTGAGATCTTGAGCTGGCCTCTACTAGAATGGTCCATAAGGCTCTGCTTGCAGCATTTAACTACTTTTCTAGCCCCAAATTCCAAAGTCTTCCACATTCCTCCCCAAACAATGGTCAGGTTCTTCACGCTACCAGCCCACTTTCTTGTACCAAATTCTGTATTAGTTAATTTTCTGTTTCTGTGAAGAAATACCACGACCAAGAAAACTTATACTAAGAAGAGTTTATTGGGCTTATGATTCCAAAGAGATAGGAGTCCATCATGGTGGTGGAGGCATGGCAAAAGACAGCTGGAACAGAAAGCTGAGCATGCATATCTTCAAGCCTGCACAAGAAGCAGAGCGCTCCCTATTCACTTCAGATGAGGCACCAGGAATATAGAGAGGTAGAAGGATGTGGTGGGAAGTCAGGTGGTTTTAGCTTGCTTGTCTACTCTCTGTGACTTGTGGTTGCTCTTTAGTACAGAAATGTTTTTTTTTTTTTTTTTGCCAACTCATCAGGGTGACTGGACTAGCCCAACTTCAGTCAGTACAGCACTCACTGTTACAAAGAGAGGAACAGGGAAACAATGGACAGTAATGAGATAAGTAATGGTTAAGAAAAAATAAGGATAACTTTTGCCATGGAGATAAGGCACTAAATGACATGTGTTCTGTCACTATTGCAATTTTAAAGAGAAGCTCTTCAAATCTAAATTCTGTTCTTCCTTATCAGTCTTCTCCATCAGAAAGCCAAAAAACACATTTTTGGTGCTTATTTGAGTCAAGATCTCATTGTGGTCCAGCCTGGCCTAGAACTTGCTATGTAAGCCATGCAATCCTCAAGATTTGCAATCCTCCAGTCTTCCTAGTGCTGGAATTTCAGGCATAACCCATCATACCTACCCATTTTCTCATTTAAAAAGAAAATAGCCTAGGGGGGCTACAAATAATTTCAAAATTGGTGTTTTGAGTGACTTTCCTGCTTTGCAACCTCACCTGCAATCCATTTCAAAGGCACTGTGGGCTCAGTTCAGTTCCGTCAATGTCTTCACACTGTGATGCTCACTCATACTTCTGAGAGTAGGCATGTGCTGTTCCTCCTTCCTGAAAGTCCCTTCACCTCTATTCACTAGAACAGCTCAAAGGCATCTTCCTCACCTCAAACGCTTTGTGACACTGGTGTGAAAGCCACAGTGGCAGAAGAAGCTTCCCTTTCTCGACAAAATGTCATGGAAACAAGGTTCAAGATTAAAATGGTCCTAGGAGGAAAACAAAAGAGGTATTTAGGGGACAGTGAGAGCAAAGCTCAGAAAGCACAAAAGAAAGCCATTTTCTAGTTGAGCAGTAGGCATTGAGGATAAGCAAAGACCAGATATTTGCCCTCCACTCCAGGGATCTGACATGGACATAGTGGCTGTTTATCTTCTTGAGGAGGGTTAAAGGACACTCTCATCTTCTGAAAAGCTTTTATTTTTATTTTATATTTTGGGTCATGTACTTCCCGTGCTGGCTTAGACTTTATGCCCATCAATGCTGATTAGTGTGACCCGAGGGCCATGAATTAAGGCAGGTTCTAGAATAAAAAGAGGGAGTCCTTCGAGAATTCCTTCATAAGCTGAAAAGGAGGATAAAAGATTGATTCAGTTTGATATTAAGAAATAACACATGATTTAGGACACAGCTGAATTTTGAGGTAAAATTTTATTTTTCTTAACATTCTGTCTTTGTAGTAAATACTGGTAAGTGCAAGAGGACTTACTTTGTATAGCTGTGCCACTGACTTTCCTGGGAAATGGGCAAGTGTTCATATGCATGTGGAATCAATGTGATTAACCCAGCAGGATACAGATAGGACAACTGCTGAGCAATTGGAAATACGTTCTTATTTTTTCTGAAGAAATGATTTATAACAGTCATACTTTTGGCTTGAATGAATGAGTTTATTAATTATTTAGCAAGCAAAAGAAAAAGGAAAAAATAGAAGATGACAGACAACTAAGCATCATGAAATTGGGCATTGACAACATCCAGCAGAAACTTACTGGGATGGCCCAATTGAGAGAGCAGGTGTTATAGTTTTATCTTGGATGCTATAATAAAACATTCTGACCAAAAGCAACTTATGGAAGGAAAGAGTGTATTTAGCTTACAATGTCAGGTCACAAGTCAGGTCAGGGAACCCAAGGCAGGAAACTTGAGGCAAGAATCATTGAAGAATGGTATTTGCTGGCCCAATCTCTGTCTTATTCTTAGCTAGCTTTCTTATACTACCCAGACTACCTTCCCAAAGAATGTTGCCACCCACAGTGGGTTGAGCATTCCTACAACAATTAGTAATCAAGACAATCCCCCACAGACATGTGCACAGGCCCATCTGATCTAGGCAACTCCTTGATCAATGCTTTCTTCTCAGATGGTGATAGACTGTTTCAAGTTGGCAATTGATGCTAACTGGGACATCAAGCAAAAATAAAAGACTAAGTAGCAAGCAGCAGACAGATAACATGATCACATCATGTGCTTACAACATCTAGCAGAAACAACTGGCCTGAGGAAGACCTGTTAAGGCAGCTAGCTAGAATTCCTGACTAAAGAGTGCTGGAAGGAACGGCGTGTCCCTTCCGATGCACCTTCTAAGTAAAAAGAACAAATAACTTGCAGCAGATAGATAGCAAAACACAAAATCAGGAACATGTGTCATCCAAACAGATATGATTAGGAAAGCCCCGATGAAACAGTGTTGCTGAAATTCCAAACTGACAGATTTAGGGGCAGAGCATCTTCTGCACATTCAAACCTCCAGATCCTTTTTATCATTATGGACACTTTTACACCAGGGGATAAACAATAGTAACCACTGTTGGAAGTAGTTTACCTTCTAGCTGTTCTCAAGGGCTCGAAGTATTAAATACCCTTAATCGATTTGCTGTTCCCTTTCCTACATGCTACAGGGTAGGAGGGCCAATGTGCCTCAGATCAGAGTCTCCAAGGACACTTGAGATGTACGTGGTTGAGTCTTAAACAAGGGGGCTATTTTTGTCTTCAGAGTCAGATAGCGAGTATGAACAGCCCATGACAATTTACTAATATAATTTATATTTCAGTCCCTGACAAAGCACTGTTTGTTCTGGGGTTTCTATAGAGAGGTTGTTACTTTTCCTTCCTGTACTTTGCTCATTTAACAGTATAATTTCTTTCTACATAATTCACAGTAACAGCTTCTTTACCTCCATCCTTTCTCAGAAATGAGCATCTGATGAGGATGAGTCCAAGAAAGGAACAGTATCAGTAAGAGTGAAAAGGGAGGTCTGGGTGACTTAAGCTAAGTCTCTGTCTCAGGCACTAAGCAGCGATGATCAAAGCAGGATCCACCAATTTTATCAGATCTGGACCTGCTTCCCTCTCTAAGTATTCACAGCATTGTTGAGTGATATTTCAAAAGAGTGTAAGATCTGTGAGTACTTCAAGCATAACTCAATGATGTTAAGTATTAAAAGTGAACTTGTTAATGTCATTTATATCCTCCCTTCATATTTTATTCTTTTTTCTTTTCTGTTATTATGCACATGATTCTTTTTTAAGGCCAGGCATTATATTATAAAAAATGAGATGCAACAGAAGAGTCTTTTATGCAAATACTAAGGGACACACAAGAGTAAATGAAAACAATTTATAATATGTACAGTTCTAAATCAGCTAGTGTTTAATAAAAAACAAAGTTTAGACAAATGTTCCTCATAAATCACTTCTGAGGTTATTTAGCATGCTTTTCCTCCACAACACAAGGGCTCTTATTTAAGCCAAGGCGATGACTTGGTAAAGTGTTGACAATAACTCCCCTACTCCCCTATGTGTTACATGTGTTCTCTCTTGCAATTTTTTCTGGTTTTAGATTATTTCTGCCAACCTAGACAAGATTTTATGTATGCAAGTGTATGTGTGCACAGAAAATTAATTTTTCATGTAATATAAATATATATCTATACTCTTATGGAATAACTCTGGTTATCTACTTGGCTCCTAGACTCCTAAGATCCAAGACTTCAGAGAACCTGAAATCATTTCTTTTTCTTCTACTCATGACTTGGCCATCAATGTGTCTATTAAACTACCTCAAAACAGAGCCCTGCTCATCCATTTCCCATCGCCACCATCTCTTCTACCCTGATCCGTGTAGCATCTCGTGGCTACACTAATATAACAGAATGTATTGCCCTTTGCCCTTCTTGCTCTTCTAATATTCATGCCTCATAAAGAAGACTGAGACATGCATAAGAAACATGGGGCATAAAAGGCTTTTTTCCTTGTTTCTTACTAAACACATCATTTTGTTATTATGAAACATTAAGTTATTTGAAAATACAATGTGTCAAAAAGATATAGATACTGTGAAAGAATGTTACCCCTAGAACCTAACATCAAGAAAAAGTCAGAAATTACAAAATTGCAATTTCTTTTGAGAATACATCAAATTTCTAAGGTCACAAGACAACCAAATGAGTTCAAGTCCATGAAGAACATCATCTACCCAAGGAGGCTTAGATGTCCATGCAAAAGAGGATGACCCTCAGCTACAAGAGGAAAGAAAGAATGAGTGAAATGGAAATGAACTTCTTATGGCCAAGTCTGGGTGAGTAACTCAGAAAAGAACCCATGTGAGCTGCAGCCACATACACATTTGTATCTCCTTCTGAGCTTTTTTATACTGCAAAACCTCACAAGACACATTAAGATTAGAAGCAAGGTAGGTAATTAGAGTGAGAAGTCCCAAATTATACTGAACCAGAGGAAGGGTAGCAGTGGATGGTGACCACCAGCATGGCATAAAGTTTCCTCTTCCCCCTCAGATCCTTCCATCTTAGCAGAAATCACTGAAATAGAGATAGCAACACTATCATCCTCAGTCTACTTACTGGAGGATATGAAAGGGAACAGCATCAAATTCTATTTGAAGGGTTTTGAACAAACTTTTCTGAGCTCAGACTCTTACACCAATACTAATTTTATATATCCTACCACTAGTGGAAACAAAGGGGACTCTCCAATGTAAAATCAAATACTAATTGACATAAAAATGGGGAAATGCCAAGGAACTTTGAAGTTCAGGTACATAAGTTTATCTGACTAAAAATGGCCTTTATAAAAATAGACACCCTAAATTAATAACAAAAACTTGGCTTGCTAATACACCAAGATGAAGAATATGTAAATGATGAAGGCTGAAGGGATTTCATCCTTTGTGGTACAGGCATGTATTTGCCTGAAGGTTGAAGATGGAAAGCAAGCACTAAGAAAAATCTTCTGGTATTACAGGCTTTGCTATAAGAATAGGGTACTGGTAGAGGAAAGTGACGCCTAGGATACACTGAAATTAATCATAATAATGACAAAAAACAAACTTTGCTCAACTCCTTTATTTTGGTTTGTTGGTTGGTTTGTGGGGGGGGATTGAGATAGGGTCTTGTTATGTAGACCAGGCTGGGCTCAAACTCATAGTCACCTGCCTTTGCTTCTTGAGTACAAGATGAAAGGTGTATGCTACCACATGTGGCTTAGCTCAATTCTTAAATTACACATATGTCCCACACCCAAGAAGGGGCATACCCACTTCTAGGTAGAAATACTGTTTATTTCCATCTCTGCTACTCTATATGAGATGTCAATCACTCAATGAAAGCACATGAAATACCCTAAGAGTGAGGAGTTGGTGGAGGGGCTTTTTTAAAGGTACGAAGCAATCAACACAACTAAGCTATGTGTGAAAATATTCACGATTAATATGTTAAAGGATTTAGTGTAATAAAGGCATAATACACATGAACAGATGGGAAATTTCAGCCCAGCAACGGAAACTATAGAAACAAGTAAAGTAGAAATTCTAAAAATACTTTAGAAAATTATGCAGAAGATATTTATTTGAGCAGCCTTGAGGATAAATCAATAGAAAGCATTCAGAGAAAAGCACCATGAGGGAACAACTGAGGAGCTGTTTGAAAGCATCAATTCGTGTAAAGTATAATATATAATTGTATCTTCAGAAACAGGAGAAAAATAGAACCAATGAAATATGTAAAGGAATAAAAACTAATAATTTTCCAGATAATAAAAGATTCAAAAACACCAAATACAAAAGATACAAAACCTCCAAGACAGAAAAAGAATCAGACAAATAAACACTAAGGCATGTTATCTAAACCCTTAAAAGAAGTCATGAAAAGGACATACTACATACAGAGAAATAAACAACAAAAAAAGAATTACAGCAGATTTCTCAGGAGAATCAAGGCAATGTGATGACAGCTTTAAGTTTCTGGACATGAACCACAAAACTGTCAATCTCCATTTTTATAACTAGTTAAACTACATTTTAACAAAAGAGATTTTTTAAATTTTCATCATATCTGTGGTACAGAGAATATTATAGAATCACTATAGAATCTCTATAGTACCTTGCATATGTGTTAAACACAATGGAGTAATAAATTGCTCAAAACAAAGATAAATATGAAAAAGCAGCCTTATTTTGAAGACGTCTGTTATTTTTAATTGTGTTTTTATGTATGTGTGCATGTAAGGTTGTGCATGTGTGAGTACAGGTGCCTGAAGAGTTCCAAAAATGGCAGTAGATCTCAGCCCAGGAGAGAAATGTACACCGCAGGCAGCAATGCTGGAGAGACAGAGTCATTGAAACTCTTTGGAACTAAACTCCCAGACATTGACATCGAGTCATATACTTAGTGTTTTTTCCACTGGTTTTCAGTTTTATTTTGGTCCAGTATTTCCTCAATATGCCCCCACTCCTCCATTTTGGTGTGGGTATATGTATTCTCTGCCATGGTGTGCTGGATAGCTTTAGTGTCAACTTGACACACCTGGGTTGAGGGAGCCTCAATCGGGGAATTGCCTCTATTGGACTGGCCTGTGGCCATGTCTGAAGGGCATCTTCTTGATGAGTGATGTGGGAGGGCCCAGCCCACTGTAGGTGGTGCCACCTCTGGGCAGGTGGGCCTGTGTTGCATAAGAAAGCAGGCTGAGCAGGGGCCAGGGGAGCAAGCCTGTAAGCAGCATTCCTCCATGGCCTGTGCTCCAGCTCCTGCCTCCAGGTTCCTGCCCTGAGTTCCTACCTTGGGCACCCTGATGAATGCGTGCAACCTGGGAGATGTAAGACAAATAAACCATTTCCTCCCCAAGTTGGTACTGGTCAAAGTGTTTTGTCACAGCAATAGAGAACAAACTAAGGCAGTAATTGGTACCAGAAGTGGGGTATTGCTGTGACAGACCTGACCTTTGTGTTTTGGGGAGGACTGTGGAAGTGTTTGGAACTTTGGGCTGGAAAAGCCATTGCGTGATAAGAGTTTGTCGCTGTGAAGCTTGGAACAGTTAGGCTGAAAGAGTTGTGGATGATGGAGGCCTGGCTTATGAAGCTTCAAAGAGAAGTGGAGACTATCAGAGCTGTTTGTGTGAGATTTTGAATTGAGAATCTGTGGGTTCTGGTCGCCTGGGGCTGAAGAATCACTGTGATTGAGAGGAGACCAGAACCTGAAAGAAAACCTTTGCTTTACTGGGACAATTGATGCTGGTTAGCTGGGGCTGGAAAATCAGCTGTAAGTAACAAGAGACCAGCATCACTGTGGTGAAGTCTCCTGGAAGTATTTCCTCAGGGTCGGCACACAGAAACTATGGTCCACAGGGGGCCTGAGCTTCCATGTCAAGCTGAAAGCAGGACTTGGTAATATGTAAGGCTCCTGCATGCTTCTGGTGTTGAAATCATGAAGGGGTTCAGAGAGCAGCTGAGGCTTTGCACTCTGAGAGGCCAGGAAAGTGCAGCCTCAGTTACAGTGAAGCCCCCAGGATTGAAGGGGTCATGGAGAGACTCTGAGGCTTTGCACCCCAAGAGGCAAGAAGAGGCCATTGGTGATGGTGTAGCCTCAGTTTCAGTAGAGACCCCAGCTTTTTGGAGTTGCCGGGACCATGGGATGACCACCAAGGACAGCAGCAGGTGTGGAATGGAGCCGGCCTGGGTCTGCGAGATGAGCTGAGTGTGCTGTGGACTGCAGAGTCAGAGCAGTGGAGCTGCCAGTACCCTTTGGAGCCAGAAGACAGTGAGTGAATCCCAGATGTCCAGCCTGGAGCTATTTTGCTGGACTTTGGTTTTGCTTAGGTGTGCCCGA
>NW_008355474.1:3901483-3963260 GCF_000622305.1 Nannospalax galili | reverse complement strand
TGGCCTGTGGCCATGTCTGAAGGGCATCTTCTTGATGAGTGATGTGGGAGGGCCCAGCCCACTGTAGGTGGTGCCACCTCTGGGCAGGTGGGCCTGTGTTGCATAAGAAAGCAGGCTGAGCAGGGGCCAGGAGAGCAAGCCTGTAAGCAGCATTCCTCCATGGCCTGTGCTCCAGCTCCTGCCTCCAGGTTCCTGCCCTGAGTTCCTACCTTGGGCTCCCTGATGAATGCGTGCAACCTGGGAGATGTAAGACAAATAAACCATTTCCTCCCCAAGTTGGTACTGGTCAGAGTGTTTTGTCACAGCAATAGAGAACAAACTAAGACACATGGTATATTAGAAGATTGTAATTTGCCTTTTGCTTTTGCAAGGGGTTACAGTTAAGAGAGTGCCTTGAGTCTCAGGAGAGACTTTGAATAGTGTTGAGACTCTGAAAGACTGTGGGGACTTTAAAAGTTTAACTTAATGCATTTTGCATTATGATATGACCATGAGCCTATGAGAGGCAGGGAGTAGAATGTGGTAGTTTGAATGAAAATGTCCCCTGTAGGCTGCAAGTATTTGAACACTTGGTCAGTTGGTGGCACTTCTTAGAGAAGGTCAGGGAACCTTTAGATGTGACCATGCTGGAAGACACATGTCACTGGGATTGAGCTTTAAGAGTTAATAGTCCTGTTCCATTTCCAGTTTTAGTCCCTCTGTTTCCTGTGAGTTCTTGAAGATGTGAGTACTTAGCTTTCTCCCTCCTGCCAGGCCTCTCTCTCCATGATGGATTCTTATCTCTCTAGAACTGTAAGACAAGCAAATTCTTCTTTCTAAAAATTACCTCGGTCACCTATCATAGCAACAATTTATCATAGCAACAAAAAAGTAATGAATAGGGTTCCTCTATAACAGTCCTGCCATTATCGCACCAATGGGCATATCTTCCCAAGTCAGTATTGCATAATGCAGGATCCAGCACTGGGTAAGACCATTGATATCTTTTTCACATAGCAGCTTGCAAAGCACCTATCAACACTATGAAAGCTATCCAGCAGGGCGGAAGTATCCAGGTCAGTATGAGACATTGCTTTCTCTATGTCGTGAAGCCAAAGTGTGTGGTGTTTGCAGTAATAGCCTGGTTGTTTTGGAGAGCTCTGGGGCCTCCCTCCCCAGGGAGATATCTGATGCTTTGCGTTTTTGATTTGTGTTCATTTTAATAACCCATGTCTTCTGTAACACCATTGTTCACCCATCAGAGTATCTCCATTTGAATTCATTTTTTAAAGTGATATTTTGAAGTTAGCTTACTAAATAGCATGTTTACATAAGATTTTTCATGTATCCCTAGTTTAGATTAACCCACCCACTATCCACTCTTTACCCTTCTCCCCTTCCCTAGCCCTTCTTTTTAAAAATTAAATCTTTTATTTTGTGAGATTTTTGTATATCAGCACTGTATTTACATCATTTGTACCCCTTGCTCTTCCCTCACCATTTCTTCCCACATCTCCCCACTCCTCAAATCCATTACGTCTTAATTATTATTGCCACACACACACACACACACACACACACACACACACAATCTACTGAGACTATTTAGTACTACTCATCTACTCATATGCACATGTATTTAGTACTGATTACTTAGGATTAGATTACCTACCAGTGGGTTCATCCCTGGAAAAGCCAGATTCTTCCCCATTCAGCAGCATGGATTGCATGAAGCAGTTTATTTAGGGGCAGGCCTTATGAAATTTCCTCCATTCATGTTGGCATGTGTACTGGTGTTATCATTACACAGGTCTTGAGTAGGAAATGTTATTGTTTAGATTTCATGAGTTCAGCTTCCCTGTCATGTCTAGACAACACTATCTAGAATCAGGCTTCCTGGTCCTCAGGCTTTTACAGTCTTCCCATCCACTCTTCTTTGATGTTCCCTGAGCCCTAAGTATAAGGAAAATCACTTTTTCTTCTGCATTTTCACCACTTGTGGATGCCTGTAATTGTCTCTATCTGCTGTCAAAATAAGCTTCTTTAATGAGGGGTGAGAGCTATACTTATCAGTGGGTATAAGGGTAAGTATTTAGAATATAATTAGAAATTGTATTGGGTTAGGGAAATGGTAATTGTATGTTCTCTTCTAGTATTTATGAGCTCTTCAGACACTGGTATTTGGCTAGGTTTATAGTATCAGGCATGAATTCCCTCCAGTTGAGTGGGCCTTAAGTCCAATTAGATATCTGTTGGTTACACCCCAAAATAACCCCCTATTGCATCAATGTGGATATTGTGCTGGGCTGGTCATTGTTGTGGTTTGCAGTTGGGTAGGATTATTGAGAGCTTTTCTCCCTGGAAGTTTGCATAGCACCTTCAGATACTATGACAGCTAATCTTTAGGGAGAGGTTTCGAAGTCATTTCCAGTTTGATTACTCCAAGTCCTGTGTCTGAACTGTTTGGTGTCTTTGATAACCAGTATCTGACTACAAAGAACTAAAAAAAAAAAAAAACTAAAAATTAATAACTCAGGTTTCTTAAAGGTCTATAGAAGTGAACAGAAAATTCTAAAAGAAGAAATGTAAATGGCTAAGTAACACTAAAAGAAATGTTAGCCATTAGAGAACTATATATTAAAGCTAAGATTCCATCCCATGCCAGTCAAAATGGCCACCTCAGGAACACAAATGACAACAAATCCTGGTGTGGATGTGCAAAGGGGGAACACTTATACACTGTTGTTGGTAGTCTAATCTAGTACAGCCACTTTGGAATCAGTCTGGCATTTCCTCACAAAACTAGATAAGAGGGGGTTAGAGAGATGGCTAAGTATTTAAAAGCACTGGCTGCTCTTACAGAGAACAAAAGTTCAATTCCCAGCACCCACATGGTGCTAACAACTATCCATAACTCCAGTTCCAGGGGATCTGATGCCCTCTTCTGGCTTCTGTAGGCATTTCATGACATGGATGCACTTACATACATGCAGACATATCACTCATACACTAAAAATAAATTAAATAAAATAAAAACTAGACATAGATCTCCCATATGACCCAGATATGGTGTTCCTAAACATATGTCCAAAGAACTTTATATCCTACTGTAGACACACTTTCACACCCATGTTTATTGCTGTACTATTCACAATAGAAAATGAATTCAATCTAGATTCCTATCAACAGATGAATAGATTAGAAAACTATGGTATATACATACAATGGAATATTACTCAGCCATAAAGAAAAACGGAATCATGAACTTTGTAGGTAATGGTTGGAATTGGAAAAATTACACTGAATGAGGTAACTGGAGCCCAGAAACACAAGTGCCTCATGTTTTCTTTCATATGTGGATCCTAGCTTCAAATATTTCACTAGAGCAGTATTGTTGGTGGGGGAACACATTAAAATAATGGGACAGCAGAACATAGGTAAAACAAAAGTAGAGAGGAGGAATGGTTTAAGGCATGAGGGGGCATAGAAGTATAAGGGATATCAGAGGATGGAGGGATGGCCTAGCCCAAAGGAAGGATGTATGAAAAAAACACATGGTAGCTTAGTATCTCACACCCAGTTACAAAATGTAATTAGACAGTAGAAAACAAATTTTGTCTATAGTATCTGTCTAGTTTCTGTCAACTCGACACAAATAAACCCTTCCCCCCTCCACATGTTGTTTTTCCTCAGTGTTCGATCATAGCAACAGAAACTAGAATAACAGTTTATACCCCAAATTTCAGTCTCAGTAGTTTGGTTGACCACATAAAGCTTGTCAAATCTTCTGTAATCACTTCAAATAACTGCATGAATACTCCCCTGCTATCTCTTCACTCCATAAATCAAGGTATAACAAAAACATATGTGCATCATAATACTGACTAACCAGATCAGCTTCAGTAGCTACCCAGGCCCCAATACTGTACATTTGATGCTCAGATCCTGTACAGAAAGAATATAGAGACTGTTGCTTCTTAGTCAACCTCATGACTTGAAAAATGAGTAATCAGAATAGTACTCATCAACAAATATGAAAATGAAGCTAAAGATCAAGTAGTGATGTTGTGTATGAAATTTAAATCACACAAATGAAGTTATAAAGAAAAGGAGCTGGTCATATCATAGATATAATCATCATGGACAGAGCTCCAGATGCACACAAGACAAATCCACTGAGGACAGACACAGTGAAGTTAGGAGGGTTCTGAGGACAGTAGTGACAACAAACTGTGTGATTGGAGGACCCGTCAAGATATTTCAGGACTCTGAAAATATGAAGTATAAAATGTTGAAAGCTGATACAAACCCGGAAACTACGACATTGTGCTAATATATATAGAACAAATGCTCACTAATTTACACTGAAGGAGACCATCAGTTCCCAACACCCACATGGAGGCTAACAACTGCCCCTAACTTCAGTTCCAGGGAATCTTATGTGCTCCCCTGGCCTTCATGGGCAGTGCATGTACATGGTGCACTTACATACAGTCAAGCAAAATATTCATACTCATAAAATAAAAATAGAATTTTAGAAAAAGAAATAGTACCAAGGATACAAAGATACATTATGTAGTGATAAAGGAATTGATTTACAAAAAAAGATGAATTAAAATTAACCTCAGGGTTTTAAAATATAGGAAGCAAAAATTGATAAGGTTGATATCCCAAATCAAATCATAGGAATACAATTAGCAAGAAAGTGAAATACTAGCACAGTTGAACATAGAGGACCTAAATATCACCCAGCGTGACCACTTTTTAGAGCATTCTGTCAAACATGCATACAGTTTTCCAGCCCATATCAAAATCAAACATACAGAATGCTTTCAAACGTACATGAAATATTCACAGGGAATAACTGTGATCTGCATCATGAAATACGCTGCTGTGAATACAAAATAATTTAAGCCTTACAAACTATGCTATTTAACTTTTCAGAACTACAATTTTTAATAATTGATAGTACCCTAGTAAACATCTCAAAGTTTGGGCATTAAACACATACTTCCAAATAAACCATGGATTATAAAAGGAGTTAAAGAGGATATAAGAAAATACTTTGAATCCTATGAGCAAGAAAGTAAAACACTGAAATGCGTGGACTGCAGCTAAAGAAGTACTAAGGGAAAGGTTAATAGTTTTATTAGAAATCCCCTTAGCAAAAAAAAAAAAAAAAAAATCACCTATGACAAACAATAAGGTATAAATGATAAGACTGGAAATAAATAAAATTAGGAAACAGTATTGGTAATCTTGAAGCCAAATGGTCAACAAACTACAGTCCATTTCAAAATCTAGCCTACCATGTGTTTTATACATAAACTTTTATCTGAACACAGCTGCACTCATTTGTTTATTATATTTTCTGTGCTGCTCTCTACTACATGGTGGTAGAGCATCTGAGAGACTAAAGGCATATATAAAATTATTTACTGTATTTACAAAACATGTCAAGTTCTAGCTTCATATGGATCAACTGATTTAAAAAAGAGATACTAAATAGATTTTCAATATCATTAAATTTGGAATGACAAATAATTTCTTTCAGATCCTAGAGATATAGACTAAATATCTCTACATTAAAAAATTAACAAATTAGGTGAAGTAAACAGTATTCTTAATAGACATAAACTGCCAAAGCTCCTTGGAGAAGTTAATAACCTGAATGGGTATATGTCTATCGAATAAATTCAAACCATGACTAAAATCTTACCTTTCAGGCCCCAGTTTCTTCACAAGGGAATTGTGCTGACTATTCTGGAAGAAACAATAGCATTTCTACACCATTTTCACAGAACATAAGAAAGGAAGAAACATTTCTCAATACATTTTATAAAGCACAATTACCATGAGATTAAAATAAAGACATTACGAGAAAGAAATCCACAGAGTATTATTCCTCATGATCTTGGGGAAAATAACCTCAGTACAAATATTAGGAAATTGAATCTAGCAAGACACAAAAATGTAATGCATTTTGTCCAAGGGAGTTTATCCCAGCAATGGCAATATGGTTCAACATTAGAAAATCAACATAATTCAATATATTAAAAAAGAAAAATGGGTTGAAGAGGTAACTCAGTGGTTAAGAGCAAGAAACATGGGTTCTGTTCCTAGCACCCACATGATAGCTAACAACCATTGGTGACTCCAGTTCCAGGGGATCAATGCCCTCTTCTAGTCCTTTTCTGTCATTGCATGACATGGTTGCACTTATATACAAGCAGAACATTCATACACACAAAAATAAATAAATAAAAAATTTTAAAGAAAACTACACAATCATCTTAGTAAATGGAGGAAAAGCCTATATCAAAATTTGACATTTATTAATGACCAGTACTGTCAGCAAACTCAGAATGAAAAGGAACCTCTCAGCATGACAAAGTTAATACACAGATAGAAAATGCTACAGAAAACAGCATGCAATGGAAGAATGACTTTTCCTCCATTATATTACGAAAAAGGCAATTATACCTGTTGTCACCAATCCTAGTCAAGAACATGGTAGGTGTGTTACTCTAAGAGGAAAAGATTTCTAGGTGGGAAATGTGTAGACTGTTTCAAAAGAGATCAAGTTTCCTCTATATGTAGACTAAGTAAGTAGAAAATGTCAAAGGTTCTACAGACAAACCTCTAAGACAAAGAAGTAAATTCAAATCCATAGGATAGGAGGTCAATAAGTACAATCTATTCTATTTGTCTACACTAGAAATGAATAATTTGAAATTAACTTAATGGTGCTTTTTACAATAGTACTAAAACCATGAAATAGTTGCTAATAAATCTGTGAAGAAAATGTACACAGGACCATTATATTGAAAAGCACAAAAGAGGAAAAGAAAGAAACCCTCAATAAACTGGGAGATGCTATGCTCATTGATCAGACAGTTCAGTATTGTTAAAGTCAATTGTTCTGAAACTGATCTACAGATTCAAGCAATTATAGTAAAAAATCTAAAAAGATATTTAATTGAAATGTACAATTAAACGATATTTAATTTAAAAGATATTTAAATGAAATTTAAGGGAATTTTAAACTTTTCATAGAATGACAATGTAACTATAACACACAGGGTTTATCTTCTTGCTCTATTCTGCATATCTATATATTAAAAAACCCACAGGACAGACATAAACACACTACTTGATTTCCAGATTTACATCACAGTTTTGGTAATCAGGAGACTGTGACACTGATGACACACAGAGCAATGTAACAGGGTAGAGAACTAAGAATTAGACCCAAAAAATTTACTCAACTGATTTTGGACAAAGAAGAAAAAGATCAGTTGGAGAAGAATGGACTTTTTAACAAGTGATGCTGGCACAATAAGATAAACAGAAAACAAGACCTGGGGTGACAGCTTAGTACATAAAGTGTTTGCCATGTGGGCATGAGAACCCGAGTTTCAGTCCCAGAACCCATGAAAAAAAAAAGAAAAGAAAAGAAAACACACACATGGTGGTACATGCATGCATCCCAGCAGTGGAGAAGGCAGACTCGGGGATCCCCGAGGTTCACTGATCAGTCAGCTTATTAGCAGTTGGCTTAGTCAGTTCCAGGCTAATGAAAAACCTCTCAAAACAAAAAAGGTGTATAGTGCCTGAGGACCAACACTCAAGGTTGTCTTCTGACCTCCATACAAATGCACACACATCCACATACAGGAACATACATTAATAAACATGAATATGCATACACACATATATATACACACAAACACAAAAGATATACAGACAACAAAAAGTGTTAAGGAAGTAGAAAGAAAAGTAAAAGATTACTTAAAACAATAAAGCTATCATAAAACATATGAGAAAATCTCTGTAACCTTAGATTTTGCAAGTATTTTAAATATAGTACCAAAAGAATGATCTAGAAAAGCAAAAATCAACAAATTGGACTACATCAGAGCTATGTATATTTGGTCTTCAAAATATGAAAACATAAACCACAGACTAAGGAAAATATTCCTTTACAAAACACGTCTGATAATAGGCTTTTATCTAGATTATATGTAGAGTTATCAAAATCCAATAATAAAAATTCAATGTTTTTTATGTGAATCAAATATTTGAACAGTTATCAGTAAAAATGATAAGTCAGTGATGTATTGTTTCCTTTTTCCATTGGTGTGAATACCTGTCAGAGGCAAGTTAAGAGAGTAAAGCTTTATTCTGATGCACAGTTTCAGAGGGATTTGAGTTCATCATGGTGGAGACAGCATGGTGGGACAGCTCTTTCCATGGCTGAGAACATGCGAGACTTCAGTTGGTTACCTGTTCAGCCAGCTCCACCTCCTAAAACTTTGACAGCCTTCAAAATAGTACCACAAACTGGAGAATAAGCACTCAAAACATGAGCCTCTGGGAAACATTCTAGATTCAAACTATAACAGATGGGACTGCAAACAAGTGCATGAAAACATTCTTGAAAACATTTATTGGAAAAGAAAAAGTAAATCTGAAATATTGTACCACTGCATACCTTTGAAATGTATTTTAAAAAAATAAGCTCACAGAAAACTACTGATACATCCAAAGTAGGGAGGATGGTGTTAAGGGCTCATTAACATTTTCTCAAGAAGATTGCCCTGGCTTTTTTGCAAGGAAGGAGATGACAATGGAAGCTGACCATTTAGGTGTCTATTGTCACACTAGAAAGAAAAATGATGCCTTAGACAAGTAATAATAGAAAAGGAGGCATTCTTATATATATGGTCTGGGCCAGCTAATGAAGGACTGATTGATTGGAAACATAGGGAGAGGGAAAGAAAAGAACAGTGAAATATTTTTATGACATTACCTTGATGATGGTAATGGTATCACAGGTGTTTGTACATGCCCAAACTCATTGAAAGGTCCATATTAAACATATGCAAGTCTTCGTATATAAATTATACCTTAATAAGGTATAATTTTTAAGAATCATATCCATTTAGCAACGTAACAATAGTACGTTCTCCCACCTAGGGTTTATGACCTTACCTCAGTCAGGGACTTTGACCAGATTTACAGGATCAGAAAAGAGATCCTCTTGCATGACATGCCTAAATCCTACCAGAAAGGAGTTGGCTGCCTCCATAATAGCAATGCCACTGGTACACCAGTGGGCACATCGTTCCTGGCAGTTTCATATTGTAGTTTTCATGGTTCAGAGCTGGGTAAATCTGATGAACACATTTCTCCCACAGCAGCCTGCATAGCATCTTCCAACATTGTGAAAGCTAACCAGCAAGGAGACTATGTCTTTCGTCTTTTAGAAATGCAGGACTCCTAGGTTTTCAGCCTCATCAGTCAGATTTTGTTGCTGTTTACTAAAAGTGAAATAACGGGTTTCAGAAAATCACTAATTTGAAAGAACTGTAATATCAATACTGCCCACATTTAAATACTGAAAATTAAACACACCACCAAAATGAATCTAGTTTGGGAAAATACATACTATCTCATTTTATGAAAGTTTGATTATCATCCTGTTGCTTTAAATACCCAGACAAAAAGTACACCCTTTGTATGCTAGCATTAAACCATCAGATCAATTTGCAGATAGAGATTTTGCCTGTGCTTAGTGTTGAACAGCCTGAACGTCCACACTGAGGGACACAAGACCAATAAACTCCAATTTCTGCTCTTAAGCAACTCATGTCTTAATTAAGAAGACAGGTTAAAAATATCATAATGTATAAGATGAAAATCCAAATGGGTTTAAAAATAGTATACTGAACACACTATCAAAAAAGCCCAAATGTCTATATGTACAGACTGTCAACTATGAGGGTTGGACAGAGAGCTGCTTTTAGATGTCAAGCTCATCTCTGTGTGATGAAAGTTTCTGTGCAGAAGCAGGACTTAGCCTCACCACACAGTAGTAAAGAAGGCAGTCAACATGAAGATGCCCATCTGTGCGAAATGTTCTTCACCTTATCTCAAGGGGGAAGTTCTTCATTTTACTTGAGAAATGGAACTGTCAGAGAGAACAACCAAAATAAGCTCTTTTGAAAAAAAATCCTGAAATAACTCTATAGAATTATAGAATTTGCTATCTATAGACTCTTTTATTAAGGTACAAAAAAATGAATATTATCTCATCCAGGCATTCTGCTTCCCTGGAAGTTCCTCCCTGGGCAGAGGTGAGAATCCATCACTGCCTCTGATCTCTGATTTGTGAAGCCCATAAAGAACATGAGGAATGATGACTAGCATCATGGGATGCACCGTACCCTTTGTCCTGAAGCCCACTTTTCACTAAGCCTTGTCCTGAATAAGACTTCTTTGGATCATTAACCAGAATAGACAAAGATCAAAGTCAACCTCACCATAGATTCTTTCGTAGAAAAATATTTTGGTTTGTACTGTCTCTGAGCTATACAGATCTGATAAAGCTTACTTTGTATCATTCCTTAATCCCTCAAAGCAAATGGAAAATGCCTTTTAGATTCCAACTGCCTGTTTGCAACAATAGTTTATTCCCTTTTGTCTAGCCTTAAATAGACACCCAAGGGATTACCTTTGGACAAGAGATATTGTTATATACTGTTGTTAAGATTTTTTTTTTTTTTTTGGTCTTTTTGAGACAGGTTCTCCCTGTTTCCCCAGCTGTCCTGGAACTCACTATGTAGACCAGGCTGGCCTTGAACTTACAGAGATCCACCTGTCTCTGCCTCCCAAGTACTGGGATTAAAGGCATGTGCCACCACGCCCTGCTATGTTATGATGTTTTTAGGGCAGTAGTGTGGGTTCCAACAACTTCTAATTGCTATGCTGGGCCAATCCTTAATATCCTTAATATACCAATCCCAGAAACAAGGAATCATGAAAAACAAAGGGGAGTTAATTCAATAAGGCCATACACTGAGGAGAACAAAAAAAGAGTCCAGTGACCCCAAGTCCATCTTTGGAATACCAACATGAGGTTTAGGCTTAAATAGAGAATGTGAAGGAGGTATATCATTAAGCAGTCCTGTTCAAGGTTGTTCCTATCCATCACACTCAGTGGTCCATCTTGAAAAGTGATCCAATAAATTGTTAATCTGCTAATGCTGAGGGTACAACCTCTGTCAGGGACAATTTTATCATTTGGGAAGACGGTATTTCCTGGGCGTTTTTGCTTTTCCTGGAATTCAAAGTGACTCGGGAGAAAAGATTAAGGAAGGTAACGAATCTCTGTGGCTTCATCCAAGGTCCAAACACAAAATTCAAGCAGACATGCTGGGCATTCATCCTGTTTTTACTTTGTGAGCTCAAGTGAGGACTCAGTGCTTTTTAAAAAGAATATTTATGTATTTATTTTATTTATTTATTTATATATTTATTTATATGTGTATCTGTGTATTGCCTGCATGTAGGAAAGTGCATCCATGTCCTGCAATGCCCGTGGAGAACAGAAGAGGCTGTCGGATCCCCTGGAACTGGAGTTATGGACAGTTGTTAGCTGCCAGATGGCATTTGAACCCTGGTCTTTTACAAGAACAACCAGTGTTCTTAACCGCTTAGCCATCTCTCCAGCCCCGGACTAGTGCTTTTTATCCAAAGCAGCTTCTTGCTACCTGTATCACTCTAAAAAGCTCCAGCTTCTCCTGGAAGGTAGTCCACGCCTTAGCTCCCCCTGGAGCTAGCAAATTAGACAGGGCTGTCCAAGGCCAAATGAGACCAAGTTGAAGGATAGAATTCACCTATTTGGGAGAAAGGACAGAAAGTCTCACTAGGTAGGGGTGGTCTTAGCCACAGTGTTGATGACAATGGTTGTGAATTTATCCACAATGGAAAAGAAAATAAATGTAAAAAAGAAAATGTAAAATAGCAATAATCAAGAAATACCATTATGTCTAAGACTCCTTCACCATGGGGGACTCTTTTCATGTCAGATGTGATACAGTAATGATTTGCCCTTCCAACAGCCAGAATGCGATGAATACATTACCTCATATTCTTTATCAGCAAAAGTTATTTCTATGAGGAAAAAACTAACAGAAAATGAGATCAAGGACTAGAAAAGAGAACAGAGTACAAGCATCTTTAGAACTATGTACAGAAAAAGAAAGTGACTTGGCACCCAAAGCCTTTGGAGAAACAGAGCTAATAAAGGAATCTCAGCCAGGACCTCCTGGGAAAGTGGACCTAGGAGCTTTGCACACAGGCTGCCAGAATGTTCTGTGATCATACGACAATATGGAAGTAGGACCTTTGCACACAGGATACCACACTGGATTTGAAGCATATGTTGCACACAGAGTGGCAAAATATTCAGACAGGATCAAGAATTCTTACTGAAAAATGACTGATGATTAAATAGGACCAAGTTTTAACCAGTAGATCTAATTTACTCCTGCTCCTGGCACTTGCATCCCCTTGCGCAAAAGTTAGGGCTATTATGTCACATAGTATAGGCTTTACACACAACCTCATGTATCACATATCTCATTAGTATATTGAATCTCCAGCCAGGGGTATGCATTTTAGTAGTATTAAGAGACATGGTTACGTCCTTCAGACACTGGAGTACCTCACCTGGACCAGTGGCTCAAGCTGTATTTGATCCGCCTTGGTTAGAAGATTTCCAGGCTGCCTCTTTGGCAATTTGCTTTTCTCATATGCTAACTTTGTAAGGCTCTGTGCAAGGTATTCTAGACCTCACTCTATGTCTTATTCTCTGGACTTCACTTACCTATTTTCTATCTCTTCTAAGTATAATGCAAGATCATGAGATCAAAAATGTGGATCTTCTCATTCACTCTTGTGTTCTCCATGGCTCATGCAGTGCCCTTAGTTGAGTCTCAGTAAACACCTGCTCAGTGAATGGATAAAGGAAAACTAACAAAGGTGTGTGGCCTGTTGAGCAAACAAACTAAATATTTAAGTTACTTTACATTCAATTGTTCCGTCCCTTTCTATTGTTTTAGCTCTTCCTACAAATTGTTCTTAAGTTCCAAAGAGTAGGGAGAAAAGAAGGGGAAACAGAGGAGGAAAGAAGATAAGGACTGAGGTACTGTTGTGTTTTGTTTTCTGTAAACTGAATATAAGTGAAGCAATAATACTTTGGTGGCAAAAGAAAGCATACCAGGTTAACTGTCCCCATAGAGAAGGCTTTTCTGAATTTCTTTCACCAGGTGGCTTTCCCCACATCTGTCTTCTCTTCTAAGCCAAAGCATTTCCCTGACTCTCCTGATTGACTCTATCACACCAGACTGTCAGAATTCTTAACTGTCCCAGGCTTATATCCACAATGTCCTTTGTGTTCTGTTTGTTCTGGGTCTGAGGCACTCTTCCTTGCTTCTCCAGCTGTCCAACACTGAAATACATGACAGTGGGTACAGGAGTCCTCTCTGAGCCTTCACCCTGCTCTCTCTAAACCTGGTGTTGAAACAGGGAAAAATGGGGTTCCCTTTCAGGGTTCTTAGACTCAGTAATAAAAGAATTTAAGAGTGGACTCAAATGGAAACTTTAGGACAATTTTATTAGAATTTGAAGAAAAGTTCTCAAGGCAAGCAAGAGATAAATCTCTGTGGCTGCCCTGAGGAAGAGAATGGAGAGAAGAAGGAAAAAGTCACAAAGCCACGCCTGCTTAGAGCCATCACAAAGGTCAGAAATGTGGCAGAACTGCAGCCACATGGTGAGGAAGGGAAGGGAGCTTCAGAGAAAATGTAAAGAAATCCAAACTATTGGGACAGCCCAAAGCATTGGAGAAAGCATTGTTAGAAAAGAAATACAAAAAAAGAAAAGAGATGGAGAGCTATTTGTCTGTGGCTTGGTCATGAACACTGCACTAAGGGCAGGGATTCTGGGCAGGAAACGTTCACCACCTCATGAACACACTAGGTATTCTGCCTATCTCTTTAGCATGCATGCGAGCACTTGGAGTTATGAAACTGTGTGTTTGTACCTAGCACAGTGCTCTAGTATAAGAACAGTACTATCAAAGTACCTACACAAAAAACAGAACATAAGTGTTGGAGGAAGAGAGGGAGAAACAGAGCTAGAGAGAAGGTCAGAGGATTTTTCCTTCTGTAGGGAGATGACATTCCCCCATTTGGTATTTACAATAATGAAATCTGTTCTCTATAGCTGGTAATGTCTAACCATGCCTTCAAAAAGTTAAAACTTCACTTAACAGAAACCTTTATTTTTCTACCCTTTCAAAATTATAACTCTATTATATTCTAAAAGTCTCACTGTGAAAACACTACAACACATTGTAAATCTCCATCCCTTGAAACTACTGTTGTCGTCATACAGCCTTTTGAGTTTTCTAATGCTGATCACCAGCGTCTTTTTGTCTTTGAATGCTGTCTTAGTCAACTTGAGTCCTAAACACATCCCCTTTTCTGTGTTAACCTGACACCCAAGCACATCTCCTTAAATTGTGACATTCCAACCCTAGCCATCCAAAGTCTTATGTCCATCCCATAATATAAAATGTATTTTGTCCATCTCTACAATTTCTATATTGCATATAACCCTAAAAATTATAGCATTGTTCAAAAGCCCATGTTTAAAATCCCCTCTGAGACTCAAGGCAACTCTTAACTGTTAGCCTTGAAAAATTGTCAAAAAATTATCTATTTCCAATACACAATGGCACAGAGTGTGCATTTCTATTCCAAAAGGGAGGAATAAGAGGATATCAAAGAAAGATTGGACAAAAGCAAGACCCAAACTCAACGAAGAATAAAGTATAATCCTGTCACTCCATATCCAGCATCTGGGATGTAGAATATTGTGACGTGAGCGCCAATAGTTTTGGACCCCTCCTCCTGTGGTCCTGCCATTCACAGCCCATATAGCCTCTCTGGTGCTGGTTTCGTTCATTATCATTTTCCTCTGTCAAGTTTCACATTGTGAGTCTCCAACATCCTGGGATTTCCACTGCAGCTTAGATGTCTCACATCCTCATGAAATACCTTCTCAGGGTTGACTGCACAGACTCTAATTCTGTCACACATTTTCTCAATTCCGAGGATTTATTTTGAAATAGTGGTGGAAGCTTCCATAACCCAGTAACTCTTGAATTTTGCATGACTAAAAGATCAGCATCATGTGGAAGATGCAAAGGCCTACTGTTAAGTCAGGTGGTGTTCAATGCACCTTAGATCACAGGCACTTTGGTTTCTGAGTGTCTACATAGCTAAACATAATGAAACAAATCTGAGACAGCTACTTCCTTAGGTGACCCAGCATTTCTTAGTGCTACTGTGTAAAAGGAATGTTCTTTTAATTGGTTTACTATTTCATATCCTTAGCCTGTGATGCCAGAGTCTGGTCAATTTGTGAGATGCCCTCAGGTATCTTTCCTACTATCTTTCTGCAAAGCATTTAGCTTCCTTTTAATATCCCTTATGTCTTCATCAGAAACACGATCCTTTGTCCCAAATCATACACACACTGCCTTAAAGGAAAAACTGCAAGTTTTTCAGAGCTTTGCAATATACTTTACACTTCTAGTTCTCACTATACACCTGGCTGAAAGAACCTAGCAATAACCATGCCACAATCTGAACACTAAATTGGCTTGAAATTTAATTAATTAGCTGATCACCTTTAAATCTAGCCTCCCGCAAAGACTCAAGAAATTGACAAAATGGAGACAAGTATATAACAATATGGCCTCTAATCTAGTTCCAAATAGAGTCTGCATTCCTATATGGAAGCTCATGAGCATAGTCTTTACTATCTCTACTATCAGCATTTTAGTCTTCTGAGTTCCCACCAAAATCACCCACTAAACTAAGTTTACAGCATTCTAGAGCTTTTCTAGCACACAACTCCAAATTTTTAAAAATTCCTCCTACAAACAAGCAAGTTTCAAAAACTTCTGAACCTCATTGTTAGTTAATTCCAGCCAAAGCTCTCCTGCTTTGGTACCAGTTTTATGGCTGTGGTCCTCTTACCAAAGTACATTAGATAATAAATTAAGAAGGGAGGAAGATATATGTTATTCATAGTTTCAGTTGTGTTTCAGTGCATCAAGGTGCAGTGGGCAGGAGAGCAACTTCTATAATAGGAGAGTAGAAGCAGAGCGAAGCAGGACACGGAAGGGACCAGGAAAAATAGAACCTTTCAGGTCACTTCCCTCAGGACTTATTTCTTCCAATCAAGCTCTGCCTTCCACAGTTTCACAACTTTTAGATCATCTACTCAAGTTCTGAATCCACTGGTTGTGAAAGAGATCTCAAAATCTAATAGTCTCCAGAAACATTCTCACAGACACACCTAGAAGTATGTTTCACTAATCTCAGAGACATTTCTTAGTCAAATCAAGGTGGCTATTAAGGTAATGATTCTCTACCTATGAGAACCTCCACTTCTGCTGACCATAGGACAGTGCTTTTAGAGGTATTCAGTTGTTTTTATGCACAAACAAAACTATATGATTCTGATAATTCAGGTACAGTGAAACACTCCCAACTCTGAGCAGCCTTTGTGTGAAACACTCCAACTCTGAGAAGCCCCTGCCTTCCTGCAACCTCAGGGCTTATATGCAGAGTCTGTGTCATACTCAGCAGTAGTACTTTTCCAAAAAGATGATGGGGAGTAGAGATTTGTGGTTCCTCTAGCCTCTAGTAGGGATAGTGTTCCTGATACTACCTTGCTATCTATTTTCACCCAAGAGAAATGCAGATGTGTCAGCACTATAGATGCTGACACATCAATTTCCCTCTCTTACTACAAAATTTAAGATTACATTTTGGCGAATTTTTAATGTTCTGATTATAGAGATTCCCCCAAGGTTAGGGTTAATGATTCAGAGATTTTGTTGAGTTCCTGCTTTAGAATTCTTTTGCACTGAAAGGTAAATTTTTTTTAAACAGATAACAACTCCCTTCCTACTTCCTCTTCTATCTTGAGTAATCATTCCATTTTATCATTTTTTACCACCTGTTAAAATTATATCCCCGGTCAGGAAATGAACCTATAGCCTTTCTTTTAATGAAATCTTTTAAAGTCTTTTGGGTTTAATGTTTTTCCATGCTTCAACTAACCCTAAGCTTTTGAATTCATGATATAAAAACTATGATCTATGTCTCTCATTCACATTTATTGCCTTGGTCATAGAGCTAATTGAAAAATTTGTTTCTTTAAAGAATCTGTGACTACTAAAAACTGAAATATGTATAATTAAAATTATTTAAATAGCGCACATAGTTTTTGTTAGAAATGCCGGGCGTGGTGGTGCACGCCTTTAATCCCAGCACTTGGGAGACAGAGGCAGGCAGATCTCTGTCAGTTCAAGGCCAGCCTGGTCTACATAGTGAGTTCCAGGACAGCTTGGGGCCATAGGGAGACCCTGTGTCAAAAAGACTGAAAAAAAAAAAAAAAAACCAAATAAAATATTTTATTTCGAACATAGTCACAAAAATTAAAATTAAATATTCTGTTACTTTGAATAATATGGTAGTAGACTACACAAGTATATGTTGCCATATCAAGAGACAAGAGGTGGGGAAAAGGAGCATCGTCATACTGCTGACTCTCGCCATCTGCCCTGTATACATCACTTCCCTTCTTTAAATGTAGCTACTCTGGGGGGTTTCTGTTGAGTTTCTTCTGTTAGGTTTGTCCCCGCAAATACTTACTCTGGCTATATACCCAACCATTTGCAGTGGGCTGTGAAAACTCCATTTATCTTTTCAAAGACAGCAGATTGATAACACTACATTTCAACAAAATTTCAAACATCCACTATGTACAGGCTAAGAAAATTACAGAGGCAATTTTCTTACATTTCCTAATTAACTTTCCTTAGCTTAAAGAACTGATTATGCTGTTCTTGAAGCTCTCTATTTCTTATTCTTCTCTGGCTTAAAATACTTTAGAAGCTCCCCAACACTGGCAAAAGAAAATCTATCCTTTTTATCATTTGCCCTTTCTACCAATTCACACAATTTTTTCAGGCATCCTCATCAAAAGATCCTAGTTTAAGCTCTTTTCTCCAGATCTTCATTGATGTTTCTCATCTCTAGGACTTTGTACACCTAGGCTGTTATCTGTTACTAAATGCCCTTAACCCTCCTTGACGTCTTAGTGGGTATGCAGTCATTCTTAAAGATACAACTAGATCTCATCCTCTGGGAAGATGGTTTTTCTCCCCTTCCCTTTTCCAAAGTTAATTTTTCCCCCTCTGTTTCATCAACTTCTATGCATTTATTATTTTACATACAACAATGCATTTTTTTCTGATGATAGAGGAAAGTCTTGCTTATTTCCAATGATATGCTCCGTAACGGAGTTTCGTGGTGTTGTTTAGTCAGATCTACTTGCAGGCAGGCACATACATGAAATTACATCTTTATTCTCTACTTGCTCTCTTGTATTTGATTGTAGCTTCTAAGGACAGGAAATTCCATGATAATTCTATACCACATTGCCTATACTGATGATTTACCCATTTGTTTCCCTTATCAGAATGCATGGTGCTTGAGGGCAGGGGCCTTGGCCTGCTTTGCAGCTCTATCTTCAGTCTCAGCTCTTTCATTTTGTACCTTTTAAGGTTTGGCTAAGCCAGCTGTTCTTCCTCTGCCTTCTGTTCCAGTCTATGCTGCACTCCACCTAAATCTCATTTACATATATAAGATCACTGATCTTGTCCCCTCAAGACCGTAAGCTCTGGGAGGACAAGGACTATGTTTTCATCATTGCAGCCCGGAACAGATCAGGCCTGGTGCTTACCAGCAGGCATGTATGACAGTGTGTTTTTTTCCCTCCAGTTGTCTTATCCTTGGAGAGCTGGGGTAGAGGTCTGACCTTTACTACCTAACCCTTTCTTCTTCTACACAAGGCATAGTTACATTAGCAGTCCTCCTTGATCATGAGAGAGCCATTATAGGCTGGAATAAACTTTATCCATCCACATATATTGCTATGCCACCTGCTTGGCCTCTCCATTGAACATCTTTTGACTTCAATTTCCATCCTCTGAGTGCTCAAGAGTGAAAATTTTCTTGGAATTGTTTCTTCTCATTGCAGCAATTTCAAGCTCTCTATTCATTAGTATTCCTCAGCTGAGCATCACTCAGAATCCCTTTTGGTTCACTTAGTGTAGGAGGGGACTGTGGGGATCAGCCAGAATACCGGACCTGGAGACTTCTGCGCAGGAGCACTGGTCTAACATGACCTACTTCCTCAAACTGCTAACCAGATATCTGCCGGCGGGGCTAGAGACAGATGACGCAACAGCCAAGCCAATAGACAATATACAGCTCAACCCTGGATACCTACACCCCTGACGGATCTTTCTCTTATTCGCAAGGCTGTTGATGAGTCCAGCCCTGACTCCCTGAATTTTGAACAAGTCCTAAAACAATGGGCCATGCAGTTGCAAACCCACTATGATTGGTATAATCTCCTCAAAACGGTCCTCCTACCACCCATTTGCATTAATTGGCATTCAGGTAATGACGAGGCAGCTGAATCCCAAACTTGACTAAACTATCAAACTGGCATTCCTGTAACTCTGGAAATGCTCACTGGTAGAGGTCAATATACTGATCAGGTGTCATAGTCTACAATTGGACACTACACATATTTTCAGCAAGTCTCTGATTTGGCCTTCCGTGCACTTAAATCCTGTACCCCGCCTGACCCGGAATAGTACTTCCATAATCTGATACAAGGGCCGCGGGAAACCTTTACAGACTTTCTCGCTAGAGTCTCAGAGACAGTCGAGCATAGGGTCAGACCTGGCCCGACAAGAGAGATGCTTATTAAGCAATTATCCTGGGAAGACCTCAATCCACCTACAAAAAATGCAGTGGTGGCAGTGCGCAATGAGGACATTCATATATGGGTTTTCGCCACCAAAGATACCAACCCTGACACGGGGCCCATATGGGCCTTGACTGCATCTCTGCAAGCACTCTTAGTTCAAAAGCAACAGCCCTCAACTAAGCAAAATTCACCGCCTCCTGATAGATCTTGCTGGAGCTGTGGCCAGCCTGGGCACTTAAGACATGATTGCCCATCAGCTCAACCCAAAACGCAGTGACCTAAATGCCATAAAGGATTTCACTGGGCCCGTGATTATAGATCCAATCCCAATACTATAAACGGGGGCAATCCTCAGCCCCAACAGTAAGAGGGTCCCAACCCACTCAAAGAATTTTCTGGACTTTGCCCCTGTTCCCTCATTCCCCCATGATGACTGTCTTCCTGGAAGGTACACCTGTCAAGGGGTTCATAGACACTGAGTTGGTGCTACTGTTGTTACCAAGAAGGAGGCTCTCAGTTTCCCCTACTGGAAGTTTAAACCAGGTCCCCCATCACAGGCATAGGAGGACAAAAAGACACCAAGACCACAGTACATCCTGTTCATTGGAAAGACCTTGATGGTGCCCAGGGTTGCTTCCACCCCATTATTGCTGATGTGCCCCACACATTCTGGGGGTGCGATCTGCTGGAGGATATGGGCACTATCATCACTACAGATGACAAAGCCTTCCTAGGAACTGTCATGGACCATGACCAATTAGGCCTGTCAGGGCGCCTGCATTCTGAGCACCCCCAATCCTAATGGCCACTGCCCACACGGGGTCGGCTCCTTTGGTGGTTCCTGAGCCCATCCCACTCATGTGGCTTTTTGACGCTGTCATATGGGTGGACCAGTGGCCTATTATTGAACCTAAATTATCTGCTCTCAAAGCTTTGGTGGCCAAGCAACTTCACCTCAACCATATAGAACCCTCCACCAGTAAACATAATTACTCCCATCTTTGTCATAAAGGAAAAGTCAGGAAAATTTAGATTACTTCAGGATTTGCGAGCTATCAATGCACAAATGGAAAAGATGGGTTTGTTACAGGCAGGCCTGCCTCACCCTTCTGCCATTCCCTTGTCCTTTCATATTTTAATCTTGGATATTAAAGATTGCTTTTTTCAAATCCCACTCACTAGCTCAGATAGACCCCGTTTTGCATTCACTGTGTGGGAACCGAACTTAAGAACACCAGCTGCAAAGTATCAATGGAAAGTCTTTCCCCAAAGCACGGAAAACAGTCCCATACTGTGCCAAATTTATGTCCATAGGGCCTTGGCCAATATCTCCAAATATATTCTTGTCATCCATTATATGGATGATATCCTTCTTGCACATAGCTCTCCTTCTGTTCTGGAAAATGCCCTCCCCCGCTTGCTCACTGACCTCCATATAACACCCGATAAGCTACAACACCACCAACCCTTCGTCTTCCTGGGCTACACTATCATCTCCAAAATTAGGCCCTTCTCGGCCTCTCTTGTCCTCCAGGAGACATACACCCTCTCTGACCTACAGGAGCTGTGTGGCACTATCAATTGGCTCAAGCAGTTCTTGCCCATCCCTGACCAAGAGATGCAAAATTTGGTTTCACTTCTAGAGGGACACTCGTCCCCAACCACCTAGGTCATCAAGATGACACAGGCCAAGGCCCTTGTAAATAAGATCAGCCACCTTCTCTTTTCCACCTCGCTTTGCCGCTTTGATCCAGCTTCTCCATTTTTGGCCTTAATCTTATGGATGAAAGGGGATATACTGGGTGCCCTCTGGCAAAAGGGTCCGCTACTCTGGGTACACATGGCTAACTCTGACCTACATAGAATAAACTCAATGTTTGATATCGCCTTTAATTTAGCTATTAAGGCACGGCAACTGGCGAGACAAATATGTGGAAAGGAATCTGATAAAATCATCCTCCCCTTTCCCCTTAAATGCTCTCAACCTCCTTGGGCAGATTCACTGCCTTCAAACAATTGATGACTGGGTTTACAGGGGAGCTAGACAGCCATCTCCCCTCAGATAGGCATCTGACAGCTTTTGCCTCCTTAGAGATCACAATATTGCTTCATGCCCACTCATGCGCACAGCCTCTCCCTTCTGCCGCACTGGCCTTTACTGATGCTAATAAACTGCGCTTTGGATTAGTGTTCCAATGACCTGACAAGGAAGATGTCCACTTCACTCAGGACAACCCCGGATCTGTCCAACTGGGAGAGCTCCTAGCTTTATTAAGGGTTTTTGACTTGTACCAGGATGAACCTGTAAACATCTTCTCTGATAGTCAATATACAGTACAAGTGGTCAGATGCCTGCCTCTTGCATGACTTAAAAGGCACAGTGACCCATATGTTTAACTATGACTGCTAGCCAAAGCTTCTTAGAAAATAGAAACTACCCCTGGCACATTTCCCATATCAGGTCCCACTCTAATCTCCCAGGTATGCTGGCTAAAGGCAACGATAGGGTTGACAAGCTAATTGTGCAAGTTGAGATTCCCCTGCTGGAACAAGCTAGGCTGCTATACCAGCAGTTCCATCTCTCCCCCAAAAACCTGCATCACATCCTCCCAGAGATACCCATTTCCCAATGTATGCACTTGAGTAGGATTTGCACCTCTTGTGCACCCCTCGCTCCTTTGGGATCCCTCAATCAGCATGGCATAAATCCACACAGCCTCTTGCCCAATGCCCTATGGCAGATGGATATCACCCACCTCCCATCTTTTGGCCACCTTAGGTATGTTCACGTTATTATAGATACTTGCTCCTCCTATGTTTTTGCAATTGCATAGATGGGTGAAAAGGCTGCACATGCCATCAAGGCCGTCAAAGCTGCCATGGTGGTGATGGGTGTCCCTTGGGCCCTAAAGACTGATAACGGGCCCATCTATACTTCTCAGCAATTTAACTCCTTTATCTCCAGTTGGAAAATTGACCATACCTTTGGAATTCTATATAATCCCCAAGGACAGGCCATTGTGGAGTGTGCTAATAGGACTCTTAAAGAAGTTTTACAAAAGATCGCTACTCCAGAGTCCAAGCAAGAGCCACACCTGGCTTTGGTAGAAGCTCTGTTTACCATAAATTTTCTGTCTTTTGTCTAGAAGAGTTTGAGCCCCACCTACAAACACTGGGCTACATTACTACAACCTACACTATTTCCCCTAGTGAGATGGAAGGACCCTATAACATGTCAATGGCATCCTCCCAGCCCCTTATTGACATGTGGGAGAGGATATGCGTGTGTTTTTCCACAGGGAGAAGTTAAGCCAATATGAGTGCCAGTGAGGGATGTGCATCCTGCCCTGGATCAACAGGAGTAAAAAGCGTTGTCCTGGTAATCGCTATGGTGGTATGTAATATTATGCCGTGGTTTCTCGTGGTGGATCTCTGGGCTCTGATTCCCTCACCGCCTATCATCATGCCTGTGGCAACGTCATCTCTGGCCTTCCCCGTCCTCTATACCACAAATGATATGCTCGGCCTGCCCCTATGGACCTCGTAGCCACCCAGGTCCCTGTCAACTGTACCTGGCTATTAAATGGGTCACTCTGCTTTAACCGGAGAGCTCTAATATGAGCCCTGGTCAATGTCACCTCCTGTCTTGGTTTATTTAACCTAACTGTCCAGGATTATACCAGCAACAGGACTTCAGGCATGATGATTGGCCTTCAGGTACTCTCTCCCTCTATGGATACCACCAGTGAGATCACTGTCCTTAGAGCTCTCGGGGGCATAGGGACAGGGACCCCCCACCCCTCTGCCAGGGCCGGGCTGCGATAAGATCTACTACTGCTTTCCATTGGTCAGATGCCTGTGCACGGCTAGCATACCCACCACTTTGCACATGCTCCTACGGTGGCAAAACTGTAACTCATGCAACACCATGGCTCCCCCCTTTTGCGATTTCCGGGGTGCCCCGCCTGGGAACAAGCTCAGTGCCTGGAGACCCCTCACCTACTACCACCCATGTGGTAGCAAGATCAGCCCCATGACACAGGACTCCATATTCACCACTTGGGATCTCTGTGGCCCCCATCCCTGCTTAGATCTCCAACCCTTACTCTTTGCTCAAGGAGTGAGTTACTTTAATGGCTCCTACCACGTCAAAAACGACTCTTGCAGTCCCAATGCTACCCAATCACAAACAATTAGTCTGACCCCTACTCCTGTTTGTGTTAGACCCCCATTTGTCATGCTATTGGCCAATGTCTCTACCAATCCAGGGGAGCACCTTACCTGTATTGCCCCCAATGTCACCTGCATGTTGATGGCATGCTGGGTCTATCCCACTACTTCTCTCCTCCTCATGTGTGAACCAGTCACACTATGGGTGCCGGTTAAAAATGCTACCCATTTCCACACTGTCATACTTATGGAGCAAATGGATTTTACTTCCCTTGCTGGTGTAAAACGTGACTTTGTTCTAACTGCTGTAATCATCACTACGGTTATTGCATCTCTAGGCACTACTGCTGTCGCCACTGTGGCCCTCACCCAGGGCACTTCTATGGTAGAAACAATCAATCAGGTAGTAGAAAAATCAGCTATGGTGCTGTACACCCAGTCTCAGCTCAACCAACACTTGTTCTAAGCCATACACGTCCTTCAACAACAAATAGACCTAGTTTCAGAAGAACTTACCTTGGTACAAAATATGACTTTACTGGCCTGTGATCCCAGATTTAGTGCACTGTGCTTGACTCTGTACCAGGTACAAAATTTCACACAGACCAGACAAGAACTGCTAACTTTCTCAAGGGACCTTGGTCCTGAGATTTTCTTAATTACTCAAACATTTTAACAAATCAAATTATACTGCTAAATTTGACTAGAGCTTCAGTCAATGCCATTACAGACAGGCCTAATAACAAAAATCTGGGAAAATCTTAAAAGACTTTTTGATCCATCATGGTTACTAACCTACTTAATAGTAGGAGGTGTGCTCCTCCTTGTGTTATTTCTCCTCAGGTGCCTACTGTCTCACATCCCTTGCCAACGGACCATCAACAAAACAACACTCCAGGTCCTCTTGGCCCTATGACATCCAGGCCAGGGCCTTCCTCAAGAGGTCATAGAGACCTGGCTAACTGAGATACAGAAGGCCTCCTCCTAAACTAGCTCTCCACCCTGGCAGACACCCCCGAAACTAAACCTCCCTCGGGGTTGGTAGACAATGATGGGTAAGATTCTACCTGGACAAGTCAACCTAAGACAGGACATGCATGGGCTAGATGCATGCTGCCATGACGTGTGAGGTTTATGCCCTGAGTAAGAACAACCTAAGATAGTCACAACCCGTATTCTCAAAGTCATCTTGAGGCGGGTACGAAAATGTCAGGCAGCACCCTGACTCCCACTGGGCTGCCTTTAAAAACAAAAAGGTGGAGATGTAGGAGAGGCCTGTGGGGATCGGCCAGAATACTGGACCTGGAGACTTCTGTGCAGGTGTGCCAGTCTAACATGACCTACTTCCTCAAACTGCTAACCTGATATCTGCTGCCCGGGCTAGAGACAGATGATATGATGGCCACGCCAATAAACGATATACAGCTCAACCCTTAGAGCCAATGGGGGAGGTTTGGGGGGGTATATAAGAAAGCCCTTTGTACACAATAAACGAGCTTGCTAGCAGCCCACTACTGAGCAGCATCTCCCAGAGTCTATGTTGTTGATATCATGCCTACTCATCCCCTGCCCTCCGAGACTGGAGTCAGGCCACTGTAGAGCACAGCAACAACTTAGATCCCCTCTCATGGGTTTATGGTTTAAAAACCCTCCCACATCACAGAGATACATTATTCTCAACCAACCATAGTAGACAAACTGAGCCAAATGGGAGCTGCTCCTGAATGCATATGCTAATTCTTAGAAAGGCTTTTGTTTTATAATAAAGCTTTAGTCATCTAACAATTATTAAAGGATCATGTATCCAATTTTGGAATAGCTAGCTCTCTTAATACTTCATCAAAAGAGCAATCATGGAATATCACAGCTGCTGAAACTCAAGACCAATTATCTCTGGCCTTCGCTGGTAGATATTTTCCACCTCTCTACTTTTCTACCAAGGCCAGAAGATCCCAAGATTCAGACCTAAGCCCTCAGCTTTTCATTCTCAAAATCAATAGTTTTCAAATATCCTTTAATAATAAGCCTTTCATCTAAAATCTAATGCTGATTCTCAAAATATATTTTTTAAAGGCTTTTATGTTCAATATCAGTGAATTTTAAACTGCACATTTTAGCAATAATGGCTTACAAAATAAAATGGTAAGAATGAGACAAACATTAATAAACCAGCAAGTTACACAGTATTTATTGTAGGAATATATCAGGTATAGTATTCAACTTATCTCTGCATCGTGTTTTAGTTGTAAAATGTTGACTCATAAATAAGTTATAGAAACAGTGACAGTTTTTTACTTATTCTTTTCTTTTGAGACAGGGTCTTACATAATTCGAACTGGTCTTGAACTTGCTACGTAGCAGAAGATCTTGTTGAATTCTTGGGCTTCCTGACTCTACCTCCCAAGAGGTAGGACTACTACTGTGTGCCATTATGCATAGTCTATTTGTTTTTACAAATTTATAAATTGTTATTCATAAGAGTATTACATATGCTTATACATTTGGTTCACAAGCCTCTCAATGATATCACTAAAAGCTACCAAGATACATCAGAGATAGGAGTATGTAGTTGAATTTGCTTGTACTGGTTTCCATGAATGGATACAGGAATGGTTACATTTTGGAGAAGATAAGGATAGATCTCTCAGACACAGAAGAACCAATATGTATTTAGGATAGGAAAGTATCAATATCTTCACACACAAATTGCATTGGCAACAACATAAAACACCCACATAGACTGAAATTCCAAGTACAACATGTTTGATGGTTTTACTAAATTGTAAGCCAGTTTTAAATATTTTATAAAACAGTTAACATGTGGAAGCTCATACTGAAACAGGGAGAAAGAGGGTCCCCTAGAGGGTTTTTAGTCTCATTCATAAAAGAATTTAAGAATGGACACAAATAAAAGCTTTTACAATTTTATTAGAATTTTAAAGAAAAATCCTCAGGTCAGGTGAGCTGGTAATCTTGGTAAGTGTCTTGAGGAGCTGAATGGTGGGAAGAAGGAAAGAAAGCCATGAAGCCATGAAAATTTAGAGGCTGTGTGGGAGGTCAAACACATGGTTGACTGGCAGCCATATAGCTAGTAGAAGGAAGCTTTAGAGAAAAAGTAAAGAAATACAAGATGCTAGGGGCAGCCCAAAGCCTTAAAGAAAGCATGTTTAGTAAGAAAAGCATGAAGAAAAAAAGAGAGATTACACTTTTCCAAAGAATTCAGAAAAGTCTGCAGACTTACAGGCTACATGGCTGTGGCTGGTCAGAAGTTCTGTGGAGTTCTGCACTAGAAGGTGGGATTCCAGGAAGGAAAAACAAAACAAAACAAAAAACTGCTGCCTCATTAACACACCAGGTGTTCCACCCATCTATTTAGCATGATTTCAGGTGAACCTGCCTTCCTAGGGGTGATACTATCACCAGATGATAATAGAAAGTTGGGTCCTCCAACAGACAGACAAGGGATTCTGTAAGTTTGACCTATTAAATTTACGGAGCTTTTTGCTACTCTAACAATAATTCTCTTATAAATATGGTGAATATTTGCATAACTTCATATCTGGAGATCACATAATGATAGAAGACCATTCTGTAAATGCATCTCTCTCATTTCCCTCTTCTTTATGCACAGAACAAGTATCTTTCCTTGCCTAGTACTGACCTCCTTTGTCTTCCAGTCCTGCTGAGATCTACCCCATGATACCTGCTTTAAACCTCTGTATAATACAGATACAATCTACTTATATTTTCCCTAAAACAAGGAGCCCAGTATTTTGACAGGACTTGGCACTCCTTCTGCCTTATCACCTAAAACAGTTATTCTCTGGAACAAAAATTTTGGCAATTAATTAATTTCTGTTATATAAGTTCTATAAGTAATTTAAATTTGTAAATTTTATCTTTGAAACAATTTATAGAACCTTGCAGGCAGAAACCATAGCCCATTTATCTTCTATTCCCCTACCTAGCAGCAATGCTAAGCTCAGAGAAGGCTTTCACTATATGCTTTGAATTAAAACTGGGTAAAACAAAATTTTACTCTTGATCCATGATCCTTCTTTCTAGCATGCATGGATTATGATTTTTAATACAAAAAAAATTGCCATGGTCACAATAGCAATTTCTCACTGAAATCTTTTCTCGGAGTATCTCTCTGGTTTTTGTCATGATTTCCTTTAGAGGATATCTAAGAGAAGTACAAAGGAAAGCCTCCTGTTATGCCAGGGGAGAAAATGCAACTCCTATCACTTCAGACCCCTTTGCAACTTCTGCAGGAGGAAATACTCTCTACCCTTCAATGCCCATGGAAATGGCATGAGACAAGATCCTTTGTGGCTCCAAGGGAGTAAATCTCACAGAGTTCATGTCAGCTACCTATGGGGACTTGGTAAAGAGGCAAGGCTCCTTTTGAATCAAATACAAAAGGAATAAGCCTCTAGATTTGCATCTTTCTAAATAAACCTGGATTAATGCTTTGGCTCTGGATAATTCAATAATTTTATGCTCATGGGCAAGTCATTTAACCAAAGTAGGTTTCTGTTTCTTATCTATGTTTTGAAGCCAAATAGAATAAATGGTGCCAAGTTCTACCAAATGAGAGATAAGCACCAAAAAAAACCAGAACAAGTAATCTGATGAAGGATTCTGTCAAGGCTATAGTGAAGATGAAAGCATATCCAAGTTATCCGTTATTTAACTCTTACTTAGTTCTTACTTACTCTTACCAGGCTATTGCCCATTGATTTCTAGTTAATCTCTCAAACATCTTGTCATTGAGGTTAATCAATGCCTACTATTTTTTTTTCCAATGAGAGTGAGCCCTTCCCACAGAAAACACTGCTGTTAATGACAGTACCTAAACTCGGCTGTCACTGATGCAAGCTCACATGCTCTTTATCTCTTTGTGACATACCATATGACTCTAAGAAAGAAAATCTCAATACCTCTCTACTTTTCTAAGTTCTCAGCTGGGACCCATGTAATGAAAGATGGATTTGCAAGAGTAAACAGGCAGTTTATTAACATACATATCTCATACATACATGGAAGAGGAACTCTGGAAGAAACAGCTTAAACCTCTTACATATGTAGATCTTTTACCCAGAATGACAGATTTGTGGAGAAATGACAGAACAAAGGAGAAGGACCTTGAGTCTCCAAGGATTTTAAGTTATGAGAAATAGGTGAGAAAATTCTGGTAGCTAAAGCCTAGTTAGTAAAGCTTGTTATGTAAATTCCTCTTGTGCTATCTCCAGGCTGACAAAGGTCTAAAGTCATTTTTTCATTTCTGATAGGAAGGGGAGAAATAGTACATTTGTAAACTTATGCTCTGTTTTGAGGCAACTAGGGGAAAGGCAGAGAAATTTCCCTGTATTGGCTTTATTACAATTCCTTTCAAATCAAACTAACTCTGTTCTAGTTAATTTCTGTCCCAGTTTTCTTTCTATTGCTGTGATAAAAACACTGACCAAAACCAACTTTGGAAGGAAAGGCTTTATTTGGTTTACTTCTCACAGTTTGTCATCAAGGGAAGTCAGAGATTCAGGGCAAGAACCTGGAGAACAGACCATGTAGGAGGATTGTTTACTGGCTTATTCTTCTGGTCCAGCTCAACCTCCTTTCTTATGTAGCACAGGACCATCTGCCCAAAGGTGGCACTACCCACAGTGGACTGGGCCCTCCCACATTACTCAATAGTCAATATAATGCCTCACAGACATGGCCACAGGTAAGTCTGATAGAAAGAATTGTCCAGTTGATATTCCCATTTCCTAGTTGTGTCAAGTTGACAACAAAAGCTACCCAACACACCCAACACACTTTCTAACTCTGTGATAAAACACTGATCAAAAGCAAGTTGGGAAGGAAAGGATTGGTTTTACCTTACAGCTTACAGTTCATCATGGAGGGCATAGACATTGTCTACTTTGGTTTGTCTCCATGACACATTGCTACCACTGGTAACTTCAACTCTTTTTTTGAACCTGGGCATGAATTTCCTAAGGAGAACAGCAGGTGTTTTTACAGTAAGATTCTGGAGAGATACAGGAACAGAGTAGCCATACCTCAACAATTTTGAATAGCAGCTGTAGTTTTAGGAGCTGTTTGCTTTTCCTTATAAAGTATATGTATTTGGTATTTTAAAGTACAGACTCTTTTAATCTTCAGCTGTTTCATTTCATATGCATTTCAATAGATGTGTTTAACTTGGTTCTTTCCTCCTAATGGGAATTAATAGCAGAGGGTACACACTTTATTAAATAGGAAAAATAATAAAATGAAATTACTGAATAGAAAGTTAAGCTAGAGCTAATCTTGGCTACTTAGCAAGAACTGGCTTACTTAAGAAAACCTCCTCTCGTGGCATCAGGCACACGTTCATAAGGTTCAGTGGAAAGTTAACACCAGACAAAAAGAGAGACAGAAACGTAGATTGTATATGTGGGCATTTCGAACTGATTTCATGAGAGCCTATAAAAGTCATAGATAGACAATTAAATTTTAAATTAAGCTGAGATTAGACAGAAATGCTGGGTCATCAGCCAGCTTCAATAATAAGAACAAATATTATTTTGGGACTTGATATGGACCTATGATCTCAGGTAATATAAATCACTTTTAGATGGATGAAAGTTCTCCTCTGTGATTCTAGATGACTCAATAAACCAAGAGAAATAGAATGTTGGATTTGAGGAATAAACACACTGAAAAGTATTTAGCTACAGCAGAGAGAATGACAAGTGGGTACCACAATGCTAAAAACTCTTAGTGCTCATCAAGTAGCCAATTAATGTTTGATTATTCCTCCTATTTCCTAGAAGGACAATGTCACCAGTCCCTGAGCTTGGGTTCTAGATTGCATGAAAAGGAGAGAGAGCTGAGCAGAAGCGTTCATCATTCTCTGCTTCCTGACTGACTGGATGAAGGTGAGCAGCATTGTTATGTCCTTCTACCATGCCTTCCCCACCGCGAGGGACTTCCCCTCAGATTGTAAGCTGCAATAAACTCTTTCTTCCTTAAGTTGACTTGGTCAGATATTTTGACTTAGCAACTTGTAAAATAGCAGTTTTGTCCACTATTTGACCTGGAGATGACCAGATTATGTCGTGAAGAGATCGTCTGTCTGGTAATTCTAGAAAAGAAACATATTCCATCTATGCACCCCCCAGGATTTACGAATAAGAAACTCCTCTCCACACTTTGAAAAATAAAAAAAAAATAATTGGCTTAAAATTATCCAAACACTCCAAACAATGCCTCTCTGGCCCCTGTCCACCAAATTATCATCACAGGTGCACCAGTGAATCACAGAGATCACACATTGCTACAAATCTCAGCATGCCCTGAATAAACCATGATGCTTCAACCCAGTAAAAGACAATCCCAGTAAGACTGGCTGACCTGATTGGGGTTGCCTAGATAGCATGGAAATACACAGAGCTGAATTCAGTGGATGATCTATCAAAAGTAATAGAGATCAGTGTAAAAATAACCCTCAAATTATTGATCTGCTATATTACAGTTGCTTTGAAGATAACTACATTTCACATTCGCCCTTTAATTTCTCCATCTTAATCACATTCTGTCAAGAGCAAGTCACACATATTATGCATACAAGGTCAAGAATATCCTTGTGTGTTACAGCCTGACCCAACACTGGGATGTGCTGCAGAAATTGGCTATATGCATGCAAAATTGCTCACACAGGCCTCAGTGAACAGACTCAGCCACAGGAATATAGTTGAACGGGACCATGGATTTCTAAAGTAAATTTACAATCCAAGGCATGAAAAAAGTCATCAGTTAGAGATATTCCAGTTTTAATTAGTCTCTGTTTTACTCAATTAAATTATAGATACAAGTTAGATTAAAGTGCTTTTAGGATACCTGGGCCATTTTCTGGCCGGCATTTTAAAGTAGAAAATACACATTTTCATTTCTCCTATGGTCAGATTTGGGCTTAATCATAAGTGCTGGTTATGCCTGAATGGGGTTGGAAATTTCATCATTATTTTTAGGGTTTATTGTTGATTGTCTTTAGCCAAACAGTTGCTCAGCATTTCTTGATTCCTGTATTCTCCTTTTATGTACACTATGAAAATTTCTCTTGTGGGAAGGAATATTAACTTCCCTCTTTTCAAGGATCCAACATTATTAAGTCTTTGACAAAGACAATGACTCTAAATGTCTTCTAAAATATCCTTTGGGGATGTTCTATGAGTCTCATCTGATTGCTTTCTTTTCTTTGTGCCTTTCTTCTCTGACTTTCTCTTTGTACACACACACACACACACACACACACACACACACACACACTGGGGCGGGGGAGAGTGATTGCTATACAAGCCTCATATTGCCTGAAATGTATTCTTATAGATTTCATAAGCTTTTCTGATTTTCCCCAAATATGATTGCTTTTATTCCTTCATTTAATCAACACTTATTACGGATGTGAAATAAATGAAGACTAACCAAATGAGAAAAGCCAAGGCCACTGTTCTAAGCTTGCCACAGCTCCACTAGTCTTAGTGTTCTTCCAGGGAGTCAAAAGCTTATGGTGATAAAACGTGAAGCTGTGTGCACCCTGAACAGAAGCTGTTGGTGTGGTCAGGCTATAAACTGGCTAAGGAGAAGCAAAATGTTATACACAATGAGCATAGGACTTGTGTTTGACTCTTTCTAGTTACTCAGAAGTTGATAGTGAGCATAAAAATTAGGAAAGATGTAGGTATTAATCAAATCCTTGCCATTTGGGGCCAGTTGTTACAGAAGTCATTGTTTATGTTCCTTGGGTGTCACTATAAACAAAGTCTAACATACAGCAGTGTGTCTTCCAACATTATTTATTATAGTTGATAAGGGATGGATTTACTGGACAAGTGGGTATAGGTTATGGACAAAAGTTCTGTTTTTATGTTTAGCAGGGCCATCATCTGTTTGTATATTGTCTTTCACTGAGTACCCACTACATGTCAGATGTTTAGATACAGGTTGTTCAGCTGCAAATATATTAGACACAGGTCAATAGACTTTATGTTCCAACGAGAAAGACAAACAATGAAAAGTTGACAAACGAATGTGAGACAAAATACCACATCTTTCTAAGGGCTGTGAACAATAAAACAGCATCAGACAATGGTGGATAATAGTATCATTCCTGTTCTAGGAAGGTCCTTCTGGGTGACTGATACTTGATATGCCTTCTCTGGTCTGGTGTGTCCCCATGACACATTACTATCACTGGTAACTTCAAGAGAATGCCTAGTTCCCAGGCTCAGCATGTCAGAGAAGTTTATAAAGGTATGTAAAGACCACAGAAAGAGGGTCCACTTATGACTTCATTCTAGATAGTTCTGGTGGCATTTGACAATTAATACTTATTGAGCTTCAGTTTCCCATCAGTGAAACAGAAATAAAAACTTCTACCCAATTGGTGTATTGCAATTACTTTTAAAAATCTGTAATGCACTGACTGCCTTAATAGATTCCAGCTAGCCACCAAATATGTTGTGACTCCATCTGTGTTGCAGTAACATGGCACAAAACCTTTATGGTCCAAGGATGTATCCTCTATTCATTGCATTGCAAATAGATGTCAGTGCCCTCTGGTGGGACAGGCCACTTGAGCATGTTTTGTACCTTTAATGAGATAGCCAGTCAGGGCTTTATTCTTTCCAAAACTCCATTATCTTAGGCTTATTTCTGAGGTACTCGGAGCGACAAGAATCATTAACCCCTTTGAGAAGGCTGGAAATCAAGTGGGTGCCTTCTGCCAAAGACCACGCATTCATGGAGGAAGAGAGTATACCCAGTGGTTGATGGGATGAAACAGCAGGACTGTTGAGAAGACTCTAATTACCATCTCAGATGACCTCATAAACTCTGAGTGGCATTTTTGTAAATTTATTGGCTCCTGGGTCTCTCGATCTGTATCGTGCAAAATTATCACCCAAAGAGCCTGTTAAACTACAGATTCTGGGACTGGGGCTGTAGAACCTTTCTGACAAGCATTCCAGAGATGTTGTTGCTAGACTGGTTGCTAGACTGGGTACTGTACTGTTACCAGCACTGTCTCAGAGTCCAGTGTGCAGAGCACACATATTCTCAAACCAACCCCCCCAAACAACAACAACAAAAGTACCCCAAAAAATCATGTTGTGTACAAAAGGCAGTATAGAAGGTGCAACTGGGCCCCTGAACATTGAATTTTCAGCATATGCCATAGATTTGTAGACACACAAAGACTGTCTATTTGAAATTGGCACTGTCCTAGGAAACACAGTATGTCTATTTCCCTAAACTACATGCCATTTTCCCAAATGGTCTAATTAGTTCCATTTTACTAAGATGTTACAGAGTAGGAAGATGTGATCTTTTTCTTTATTTTTCAGTATAGCAAAGTCCCAAAGAGGAGGGAAAAATAATACAAAGTAGTGGCACAGATGCTCACCATCAACAGATGTTAAGATCTCACCCTTCCCAAGCCCTGGCCACGGCATTAACAAGGGTTTCACAGGATTGTGGTGGGTGAAGAGAAAAGGATTGCTATTACTAAACACAATCTAAAGGAAAAAAAAACAACTTAGAAGGAAAGAGGAGACTTGGTATTCGATGGTGTGTAGTGCCTGCCCCTGAGCCACACTCATGGTATCTTGCATTAGTGTTAAGGAAACATGAAGAGATTAACTACTCTGCACAGCGCAACACAGTGGGGCTGTTTTTAAGGGTTCCAAACAGCAGGTAATAAACCTGAGGTGATCCCATCAGGAGCAGCTGTTCTGTTTCCCCTGAGGACTCAGGATTATCCCTTCTCTGCTCTTAATTACTCAACAGTGTTAACTCAATCAATGAAATTAACAGCATTCAAATTACACACCATTGAGATGAAAATAATACATTTGTAACTCTCCTTTCTTCTACACAGGTCTAACAAAGGCCTACAAAATCTAATTTGCTTTTTGTTTCTTCATTGATGGCTGAGGTTGCTAGTGCTCCCACCCCGCATGTGGCATTCTGGGGTTCCAACGTCTCAGTCACTATTCTTTGCCTATCTCTTGCTTCCTACAACAGTGGTGGAAATTGGTTCTCCTCTCTTTTCTATCCCAATCTCTTTAGGGTTTTTCTTGTGGACTATACTTTCCTTGAAAGTATAATTCAAAAGGAGTGTATCCCTTGCTGTTTTTATTTTTTACTTCATCTGTGTGCATGTCTATACCCTTAAGTATACAATAACTGCCTGTGGAAGCCTGAAGAGGGTGTTAGATTTCCTGGACCTGTAGTTATAGGCATTTGTGAGCTGCCTGACTTGGGTATTGGGAACTGAACTCAGGTCCTATGAAAGAGCAGCAAGTGTTCTTAACCACTGAGCAATCTCTCCAGCCCCATCTCATGTTTATTGTGACAAAAAGCATGCTGGATTTGATTAGGAAATGTGGATTTTTATCCCAGTTCTTAAATTATCAAGAAAGATGACTGTGCATTAAATCTGAAACGTATGGCACTTTTTCTTAGCACTATGCTTGTTAGAAATGTCATTAAACTAGTAAAGAAAGACTCAGGTAACATTTACCATTAGCTCTGTAGGGATGATAACTACTATTGTCTCTGAAGGGATTCTTCACATGTATTTACAAACTGTGCTGCATCTAACCATTCATCCATGTATGCATACCTGCGTGCATGCCTTTGCTTCCTGGGCATTTTCAATGCACTTAATAATGAAATACATACTTAGAGACAAGAGTTCAGTTCTTTTCTGTGGCTTAAGAGTAAATCACAAAGCCATATGCCTTTAGTCCTAGCACTTCGGAGGCAGAAGCAGAAAGATCTCAAAATTCAAGTTCAGTCTGGTCTACAGAGTGAGTTCCAGGCCAGCTGGGGCTGCAGGGAGACCCTGTCTCAAAAACATTTAAAAAAAAAAAAAAAAAAAAAAAGTAAATCACAGTCTAAGATGCCCTTTCCCCTAGAGAGTCCTGTGGTCAGTCATGTCCAGTTCTAGTCTCCAAATGACTTCCTCACTTCTGGGTTTAGTTGACACAACAGATAAAGTAAAAGGCAGGATTTGAAAGCACCTAAGGTTTAGCCCATTTTGCTGTTTGTGAAACATATGTTTGACATGGCTTCTGAGGCAGCCATGGGATAATCTGAAGATTCACCCCCAAGTTCTAGTGTTTGTCCATTTCTTGTGATTCCATTAAGTCCAAGGAAAGTGATTTGGGACTATAATCAGGTTGGAAGAAGAGAATTACAGATATATAATGTGGAGTAAAGGAAATAATAAGCACGGTTGCTCATTAAGGCTACCTTAACTCAAAGTTCATAAAATTGAAAAAGTGCTGAGATCATTTCAGAGGCATGGGAGAAATATTAGCATGATATGAGGTAGTTGTAGGTCTTACATAGTAAGTTGAAGATGGGCTTTGCATGCCAATGGAGTTGCTAATAGCCATGCTAGAATATTAAGCTTAGGAAAAGCAGGCTCTGTGTGAGTCTTTTGTTATGATGGATGAGAAATGACTAAATAGCACGAAGGAGATTAGTTTGAGAGTAGAAAGATTTGGAAAGGACATGGTGACTTTGATCAAATATGTGAAGGGCTCTCGTAGAGAGAGGGAAGATTTGAAGTGAAATGGGAAGAATGGGCACAGATAACGGGTTTATCTCGTCCTCATATAAGGAAAGAAATTTCCACCAGTTACAACATTCTTCTAAAGAAATCAGCTAACATGTGAGGTAATGAGTTCTTTGTCACTAGAGATATTCAAGATAAGACCAGTGTCAATTTCAGGAGTGATTCAGATTCATACATACTGACAGAAGATTATGGTTTTAGCTTTGAAAAAACTCTAAATTTTGCTTTTCATTAAATTAGTGGAAGAATATTTTCATTTCACTCTGCCTCATTTCTTCAACAATCCTGTACCACCCTCTCTTCTTGCTTTGTCATTTCTGCTATACCTCTACTCCTTCCCCACAGGCACTGAATCTCCTTCTTATCACTGTCTGAATTCTATTCAATTAAATTTAGTTGCATGAGCATTGGTTGAGCTCCTATTGTCCTTAAGTGCTATGATAAGTATAATAGAAAACACAAATGGACTGAGAAAATGGCTTAGCCCATAAAGTGCTTGCAAAGAAACTGAGTTTGAGCCCTGGAACCCATGAAAAAAGATAGGCATGTTGGCACCTGCTTGAAATCCCAGTGCTTAGGGAGGCAGGGACAGGTAGATCCCGGGAAGCTTATCTGCCAGCTAGTTTAGTTTTATTGGTAAGCTCTAAGTCAATGAAACTGATCTCAAAATAAGGTGAACAGTGTTCCTGAGGAATAAGAATGATATCCAGTTGTCTTCTACCACACACACACACACACACACACACACATACAGGAACACATACAAAGTTAAAAACTGGCAAAAACAAAGGCGTATAGCACAAAGGACCAAAGTTCAGGGAATCTTCAAGAATATAGCAAAAGGAGAGCACATGTCCCCAAAGAAGCTGTTATGTAAGACACAGATGACTGCTACAGTAAGTGGAGACCACATTGACTGGAAGTGCTTCAGGAAGTTGAAAGCATCTGAGGAGGGCCTTAAGATTACAAAAGATGGATTAGATTTCAACACTCAGAGACAGAGAAGATGGGCATTTCTGGTACAGTTAACAGTTTGAGGAAGGACATAGAAATGGAGGAACATGGATGAGGTTGGCACCTGTGACAGCTGCTTGGGCAGGGCAGAGACTACTGGCTTGACAAGATGAAGAAAGCTGGTTTGGAAGGTAGGGAGAACTTTGAAGATGAAGTGAGAAAATGCTTATTTATTATAATTCAAGAAGCAATTGCGGCACATTTGAGGTTTAATAGAGAAGCAGCGCTAAAAGAACTTCCTCATGAGGCAGTTAAAGCAATAGCTTTATTTAGGAAGAATTGATGTGTCAAAAGAGGGCTAATCAGCAGATTCTGTGATGGTTTCAGAAACAGCCTGACTTCCAAGACAGAAGTGTCTGCAGGAGTGCGAAGGAGACATACAATTTAAGTTTCAGATTTATGTATTTTTACTCATTGGAGAGAAATTCAGGAAATATGGAGAAAAAAGAACAAAATTAAAATCACCAATAAGTTGACAGTCAACACTAGAGGTTAGCATTTACTCTATATGGAGTCTAACTCATTTCTTTACTTATACTTTTCTTACAAATTTGGGTAATACCAGCCATACCATTTTGTATGTTGAGTGTATCTACTGAAAACATCAGTTATCTCATGAACATATATCATGTCCTATACCATGGCAGAACATATATCCTTGTATTTCATGTGAATGACTGGAGAGTGGAGAGCGTCTTACTTATACATACACATATTTTAATTCATGGAACCAGTGCCTTATTTGGATTTTCATGTAGTTTTTAATTTTCCTCAATCATCATTCCACTTCCACAAACATCAGTGCATATTCATTTTTGAATCAGTTTCTGATTACTTCCTTACATACATTTATAAATGTGGAATGGGTCAGAGACTGCTGCTAACTATCCTCAGAATGTATCCCCAGCTTATTTCTCAGTATCCAAACACCGAAATTTTGCTGAGTCTATGGATACTTAACAAGACAGCCACCCTTTCCCCCTGCAGCTCTACACACTGCAATGAAGGTTGAAATGTAGTATACAACTTTTGAAAACTTTTACTCAGAGGCAAGGTCATTTTTGCCTTTTCTGATGAGTGCTGATAGCACAGTTGGAGACAAAGCAGCAATCTGAGATCTGAGAACTCTACTTAGGCCAGTCAGGCAAGAAGGAAGATGGTTTCTAACACATGGCCCCATCTATGGGGTGCCATTCCAGAACGATTCCTGCCCACCTCCATTTGAAGGAGAAATATGCAGTTATCTTATTTGAGTCACTTTAGAAGTTGGGTTGCATTCCCATGCAGCTGAACTAATCCTAAATAAAACAATGACTTTGAAAGTTTGTACATTTTTAAGGCTTTCTATACACACTGCCAAAGTTGAATCCAAGAAATTTGGGCTGATGAATATTCCCACCTGTAATGTGTAAATTAGAGTCCCATTCTCCGTTTATCCTAGGGTATTATAATTCTTTTAAAATCTTTGCCAATTTGGTAGTTGATAAATGGTATTTCTTTGTTTTCATTTGTACCTCCAGGCTCACACTTCTGAATCTTTTCCCTGTTCTTTTCCAATTCCCTGACACAACCCCCGGTTGACTGGAAATACTGAGATATCATCTGTGTTAAAATCACAGCCCTGAGGATGAACCAGTGCCTTGGCTCTTCTTCTCCAATTGTTCTGCTTTCTATCCCAGAAAGTGAGGATTTTGTTTCAACAAATATGCAGTCAGCTCTCTCTTTGCCTTTCACTGATGATGCTCAGCTTTCCCATTAAAGTGCTTGGGCAATGTGATAACTGTAAGAAGAACATGAACATACACGTGTCAAACGGAAAAGCACAGGTATAGAGTTCTAGCTCATAGGACCATATCCATGTCTTTGCCACCTTCTTACCAGTCTTCCCTCACTTGTCTACCTGACCAGCCTCAAACCTGTTTTCTGTATGCTTTCTCTCAATGAAGAAGTTTTATTCAAGTATTTCCTTCACTGATCGTCAGAATTCTTTGCATTCAAGGAAAGCTTTATTCTGCAATCACCTTAGACTTTTCCTTCAAACAACCCTGTAGGTAGCCACCTTTCTCGCTGCATGAAGAAGTCCATTTAAAAACTCCACTTATAATACAATAACAAAAGAATTACAACTTAAATAGCAAATACTAATTAAACATAAGTCTCAATTTAAACTTTAAAATCTTCGTGCTGTCTTAACCAATTTGCCTCCTGCCCCATGCTTTGCTTCACCCACGCAGTCTTTCCTGTGTATCTATTCTATTCAATTCTGCTTCTTCCCATAGCATCATGATATGCAGCATTCTTAAGCTACATTATGGTTGTACCTGAATAAGAATCACCCTGACTTGGGGCTGGAGAGATGGCTCAGGGCTTAAGAATACCAACTGCTCTTGCAGAGGACCTGAATTTGATTCTCAGCATCTACTTAGTGGCTAACAATTACCTGTAACTCTAGTCACAGGGGAATTCAATGTTTTCTTCTGACTAAGTGGGCATTGCATGACACGGGCGCATGTATACACATGCAGGTAAGACACTCATACACATAAAATAAAAATAATAAATAAAATATTAAAAAAAATAATCAGACTGACTCAGTATTAAGTTTTAATAGCTAAGTGTAGACCCACCCAAACTCAGAGTTTGTTCCTTCAGATTTCTCATGGAACTGTGCTCCTGAGCCAGACCTCACACATACTCTTATTGAAAGCCATTTCTCCAGCATCAATTGGGGGAACTGCAACCTTGGATCCATCTTTATCTTATCAGAGAATCTTGCCTTTTGATCCCTAGGCCTAAAATGTCTCATATGCAGAATGTCAAGCATTCTTCTCAATCCTTACTAATTTCCAGTAAGGATGCAAATATGAATATGATGTGTACAGTGTTTTGAACGGCTAATTCAAACATACTCATATTCATTCACTATCTTGGGTGGAGGGTAAATGGGGTCCTCAGAGGTCAAGGTCATGAATCTGCATTACAAGCCCAGGTCACAAGAGCTCAAGGCTCAGTGGGCTTGTTAGCATTATAAACAGTAGCTTTTGGTGCAAGAATGAATAAAAGTCATTAGTCTAAAAGTCATTCCTAGAGTGTCGGAGCAGCCATTGTCTCAGACAAGAGCCTTTGCTTGCTCATCAGAGTCATTCTAAGTGGACATCTTCACATGGAGGGTCAGTCATTACCTGCATTACCAAAACATTGATACCCAAACAGAAAACCCAAATGGGTTTTGAAGACCACATTTCCGGCCAACATCTTTCTCATCCAGTTATGAGATAAAGTAAGGGATAGTTAACATTGTAGAATGCTGCTTTTCTCTACTTTCTTTCTTACTAAGGAATCAGGTCACATAGGAATTTCTGTCCCATCACACCAATTTTGAAAGCTATGATGAATGCCCCTAGAAGGGACATTCCACTCTCCACGTTTGTCTGAGTCTTTAACCACTGTCATTTCTTTGACTTCCTCTAACTATGAGTGTATTTAGTATCTGTTATGTATAAGGTTCTTTTCATGCACTATATGATTTGATTGTCAAGATAACCTTATAAGGCAAATGCTATTATTAGTCCCATTTTAAAGATGAGAAAACAAATTCTCACAGAGCCAACTAGCAAGTGATGGAAACAGCATTTATACTTAGCTTGAAACAGTTTGCATTTCATCAGTGATATTCTGATATTCTTCTCTGCTTACATTCCTCCAGCTTTTACCTCCATGTACCCATATTCTTTATTTCCATATTGTTCTCTGTCACTCTGACACTTCTGCCTAAAGGTCTTTCTGCCATCTGCATATCAACTTGAGTCACACTGAATTCTTGACTTCCTAAGGCCTTTAAACTTAATAACAAAGCTGACATCATAGACTGTTCATTCTAGCCCTCCCATGGCTTAGGGCTGGGAAGAATAAATGAAATCCTAAATGGCATCAGTTATGATAAAAGCTGAACTGCAGCCATCAGGTTCTTGCAGTCTGCTGTCTTGGTGAAAATAGCTAATTGTAAGTCATTCTTATTAATTAATAAACATAGTGCTGAGATTTGGGGTATCTTGTTCATTTGTTTGTTTGTCTGAAACATGCTTCACTATGTAAGACTAGACTGACCTCAACTTAAAGGCAGTCCTCTTGTCTCAGTCTCCCAAATCTTGGGATTATAAGTGTATGCCACCACACCCTCTTTAAAACTGTGTGTGTGTGCATGTGTGTGTGTGTGTGTGCGTGTGTGTGTGTGTGTGTTATTGGGGATAGAAGCCAGGTCTTCCTGCATGCTAGGCAAGTGTTCTGCCACTGAGTGACATGCCAAGGCCTAGTGCCAATGTTTTGCAGCACATTGGAAGGCACAGTTATTACCCCATTTTGCAACAAGGAATATGAGGGTTGAAGTTTTCTAGTAATGGCCTAGCTCACGCAGCACGCACCTTGCCAATTCACATTTGAATCTATGTCAGCTCATAATCAGAAACTCTCCTCTTAGCTACTATCATATAGTGCTTTGTCTTTGTAATAGTACTGCTGATATCGTAAAATAACAGGTGCCCATTGAGGAAAAAAATCACTACTCAATAACCCATTAGTATATCCAATCAAATTTTTGCATTCATTTAATATATAACCATGCACACGTCCAATTTTATCTTTTCAAATAAATAACATTATGGGTAGAATTACATTTTTCTACATTTTTCAGTAACATCCCATAAGACATGCTATTTCTCTAGAATTTAATTAGAAATCCTGAATGAAATAAATTATTTTCTAGCAACATACCTGTTACCAAAACTGACCCAATAAAAATGTAAAATTCCAGTATTCTAATTATCATAAAAGGTAAGTTTCTACTTGAGTTTATCTAATATTTGAGTAGCAGGTAATTCCAATATCCCTCACATTAGCTCTATATGAACAGATGGACAATTATCCAATACGTTTACATCTGTGGTGTTAATTTCAAACCATGAAAAAGAGGTACCAGGAAGGAAAATGCTGTATAATCCCAGGTCAAATGGAATATTAGAACTGATCCTGAAAAGTTCCTTAAAGAGTAAAACTGTATGATCATATAAGATTTACTCTAGTAAAACCAGGATATTGATATTAGGAATTATATCTGCATGGTATATCAAGAAAATCAATATTTGAAAAAAAATTGACATTTTAAATTAAACTGTAGCATTCTTTTAAAGAAAATATTTTGTAAAATTAAATGACAAAATAAAAATATTAAACTAACAATAAAAATAGAAAATATGACCTTAAATGGATAATGTACTTGCAGCAAATTAGAGATACTCAAAATTGCCATTATAATTTAGCATTAACTTAGATGTTTTGCAAAACATTTGGAAAGTGCAAAGACTAGTACATGATGTTAGTAAAGAATACGTAATGGTGTTTTTATATGGGGGCTCTGTGGTTAAGAGCATTTACTGTTCTTCCAGAGCACCTGGGTTCAGTTCCCAGAACCTACATGGCAACTAATACTTCTACTTCACCCTAGTTTCAGGGAATCTGATGCCCTCTTCTAACCTCTGCAAGTACTAGGAACACACAAGTTTCACTTATATACATTTAGACAGCATGCTCATACACGTAAAATAAAAAAAAATCTTAAAAATCTTCATAGAAAATAGAAAATCTTAAAATAAAATTTTAAAATGTTTTTGTAATAACTATACTTTTAACAATAATGCCAATGCCCTAAATTAGCAGAAACCCATGAAAAAAATAGCTGTTTAATAATATTCCACCAAACAGCCAGGACTGAAAAAATAGAATTTCTAATAGAACTTACAAGTTAAGATTACTTAAACATAGAAACTACAAGACAATAATCCAGACATAATAACAAAATTAATTATAAAACACAGAAATAAATTTGTGGAAATAGCATTGGATGAACGTGATGAAGGTATTTTTGAAAGATATAAAACAGAATCCTAATGAATAGGAAACACACCATCTATTTAGATAGACTACGTAAGATGACAAAATATAAAATATTTATAAATTAATAAATATAACATTTCAATAAAATCCTGAGATTCATGTTTGTGACTATGTCAATTAACTATTGAAGTTTCTAGAGAAATGACTAACTTTTAAATAATCGTCAAAAAGTGAAAAAAATGAGAAGTGTAGAGAACAGGTAGTAGTCATGTCAGGATGACATGGCTTACATCATTTTACAAATGATTGTAAAACTAATATGGTCAATCAATATGACACTGTGTAGAAGAGAGAGACTGGAAGAACAGAATACAAAACAGAAATAATACAAGCTCATAAGATAAATTTCAGGCAGGTTGGAGCAGAACCCACTTTTTAAGGAATGGTATTTATATTAATTTCTCAGTGTTTCCTCACAAAAGCAGGATGTGGTCTCTGGTAGGTTATCCTATCCCAAGTGGTCAACTCTAAACCCATCTATACACAAGTATCATTAAATGGACTCGGTACATTACATGTGTATCTATATATCAACATTTAAATATATGTTAAATATATATGTGAAACAATAGTAATTCAAGAAGAGACCTCAAAACTGAGAGGGAGTAAGATACAATGTGGGAAGAGTCAGAAGAGGAAAGGAAGGCATAGAAAGGATATAAATGCAGTGCTCGTGTGTGAAATTCTCAAAAAAACAAAAGAAGAAAAAGTGTTGACTTTGGTTCACAATTTAAGGGCACAGTCCATCATGGCAAGGAAGGCATGGCAGAAAAGGGAGTCGGGTGACTGGCCATATGGCATCCAGAAACAAGAGAAAGCTGGGCTTGGTGTTCTTTATCTGCAATCCCAGCATTTGGAAGGTAGGAGAAGAAAGACCAGGAATTCAAGACCAGTCCAGCTACATTGCAGGTTTGAGGCCGGCCTCGGCTACAGTGAAATCATGTCTGAAAACAAGGAAAGATAAAAGACACAGTCAGGAATAAAGAGAAGCAAATGCTGCGGCTCCCTGCACATCCTCCTCCGATCTAGTCTGAGAACCCAGCTTACGAAATCACAGCAGCACACTCAGGATGGGCCTCCCACCTCAGTTAAATCTCTCTGCAAATGCCTTCACAGCCATATCAGAGGTTTGTCTACGAGGTGACTCTAAATTCAACAACCAATGTTGGATAAATAATCAAAATATTTGTAATGATTTTGTCAAAACAGCAAATATTAATGAAGTTTATGAAGAAGATAGAACTGGAAAAAGCTTGCAAATTGACCTACCGACTACCTAAAGAGGAGCGGTTGATTACAACACCTCTATGATATGTAACATTTCCAATAGTTTTAAAAGATTAATTAGAATTAGTTGTTGATTTGGTTTCATTGATATATTATTTGAGAGGGTAAAGGTGCCAAATAGTGAGTATAAAATGATGTGTCTTTTGAAAGAGATTAAAGGCAAAATCTGTGTATATGAGTATTGTTATGACATTATAATCATGGTCAAAATATGCAAGTAGAGCCCAAGCATCAAGGGAGGATATGATAGGGAATTGTGTTGGTTGAGGTACCAAGAGGCACCGAGAGAGTAAAAGAATCAAAGACCACCAAAATGATATGCATATCAAGCTCACTTTTTGGTTTTGCAAAACCCATGCCCACAGGTGGGTACATGAAGGCATTTTTAAAATATTAAAAATGTATCCAATTACACTAATGTTTCCCCATATTAACTTCATTGTCATTTCTGTGCTCTGTGCATCTGCATCTCTATCCATTAACCAATTTACTTCCTTCTTTTATGTTTTCTTCCCAAAACAGTTAAAAACATTGGCTTCTTAACTCCTCATTAACTATGTTGTGATTTATTATAATCAAAGTAGAAGAAAATAAAAACTACAAATCATACAGATTATCACCATTTTCATTACGAAATCATTCCTTTCCTTGAACTGCACTGTTCCAGGTACTGAAAAGTTTTTTCTACTAAATCTCAAGTTCATTTCCCAGTTTCCAGAGTGGGCACTACACTGTTTCTGAGTGAGAACTTATCAAAGAGGTTAATATCAGAATCAGGATCAAGAATTTGCTGGGCTTTAGATTCAGAGAATGGTATTCCTCAGGAACCCTACCTAGCAGGAGGGGAGGGTATCACTGGGCCAGCCTTGCAGAGTATGTAAACAGATCTCTTTATCCAGTCTCCAGTAGGAACACATCTCCTGTCAATCTTTGGAAAGTTAAACATGAAGCGTGCTCATATGCACCGCACTGCATATGTAGCAGGCCTGGTCCAAGCCTTATCTAGTTAATGCATCTGACCCCTAACGATGACACTGTCACCCAAGTATATATATTTTTTAATGTTTTATTTATTTATTTTGTGTATGATTGTATTGCCTGCCTATATGTCAGTGCACCTGTGTCATGCAATACCCATGGAAGTAAGAAGAATGCATCAGATTCCCCTAGAACTGGAGTTTTGGATAGTTGTTAGCCAGCATGTGAGTGCTGGGAATCAAACCCAGGTCCTCTGAAAGAGTAGCCAGTGCTTTTAACTGCTTAGCCATCTCTCCAGTACATTTTTTAACTTGCATTTGAAATGGAGGTGCAGAGAGGCTGTATAATCCCACCTTTGGACTTATAATGCCAGGCTGAGTTTCAAACTCTGTCTTCAAACTTCAGTATCAGAATACTAATGAACAAGTGCTGCTGCCCAGTGCAGGAGAGGAATAGAGTCAAAGATGTAAGCTATAGAAATGCTTGACTTCAGACCTGAGAAGGGAGAAGAAAATGTGGTCTGCCTCAGCCCCTTCAATGTCAGAGAGAAAATTCCCCTGAATAACTAAATTATTATGATACAGCATTGCACGACATGGGTGGTCTCACATACATGTAGGCAATACACTCATACACATAAAATATTTTAAAAATCCTCTTCCTCTACCTATTGCTGTTTATTGCTGTTTTCCTCATCTGTTTGAGGACTTCCCCATTAAGCAGGCTCTACTCTTTTCCATACATCCAGAAACCATTTCACCACGTTTTCTCATTATTTACATAGAGCCAAACTTTTCAGCATCACAGGGGAAAAAGCTATTCCATAAAGTTGGCTTCTGTCTCAAACCAAAATAGAAGTTCTCTGCTCCGTTCTATTCCATCCTACATAGAATATGGTAGAGCAGACAGACTTCTTCCTTCCCACAAAAATGTATTTCTTTCTGGTCACTTATTTTTATATCTAACAAGCATTCATTTATGTATGTTCAGCTGATAGAAAAATAGATCTTATGTATACAGAACTTGCACTCTAACTAGAATTTTGCTTTAAAAATCTCAAGTTTAAAAAAATCTCAAGTTTTGAAAAGTGGAATTCTCTCAAAGCACAGCGTTAATTACGACAGAGCCCTCTTGAGATCTAGCACTGATTACTAAACAAATACAGTCTTAAAGAAATGAATCACATTGGTCTGCACCCAAGTAATCAAGAGTAAAAGTTTCACTTCCTCCTTTCTTGGAAAAAAAGAGACCTAGTTTCAAAGAAAAGTTCCAAGTATATTTTAAATAATAACCACATTATTGCAATAAGTGTAGAGCCTTGGGCAAAGTCTTGACACACACAACACAAATTTGCAAGCAGAGTTTCCTTTGTATTTCTTAATAGTACAATCAGTTCTTCTAAACCATGGTCACGTCTCATATGTTACAGTCCCCATGGGCAGTGAAATTAGAGGTAAACTACACAGCCATTTGCTGCTAGGAATTTACAAAGGAACAGAATGAAGTGCAGAAGTGCATGCATAATTATTCCCAGCAAAAGAAATCATAAAAAAATTCACAACCAATTAAGCCTCTGCATACATGCTAATTGCTGTCTACCTGAGGTGTGTCATCAAGAATGGCATGTTTGTCTATGTGAATGGGAAACTTGTGAATGAGTGAGAGTGTGGGTTTCTAGGTAGATGAAATTCTTATCTCAGGTTCAAATTCTCCAAGCTCACAAATTATGACACATTAATATTCATTAAGTGGAACACATTATCATTTTAGAAGGAGATTATTAGGGACTCACTATTTTCATTCCACCACATTTTCCAATTAGGAGTCCCACTTTTGCAAATAATCAGATTTCTGTTGCCAAGGGCTTTTCAGCTGCTTCCTGGCAGCTGCAGCCAAGTTCAGCATCCATTTAAGAAACAGGAGAAAAGTGAAGTGCAGTTCTATTTATTACTGATAGGTTAATCTTGCTGCCATGAGCCTGATCAAAGGGAAGCTAAACTCAAAAGGGAGACGTGTGAAGTCCTCTTGGGAAAGGACCTCAGACAAGGAAACTGGAGGAGTTCACAGTCATCCTGGTGGCCTGCAGAAGTAAATGTGACAGATCTGAAACTCTTACTGGGCCAGGAGGAGACCCGAGGGTATGGAAATGAGAGAAAGGTCAGCAAGAATGATAACCATCCTCAGAGGACGATACCAGAAACAGGAAAGAAGCAACCAACAAATAGGTACATTTCCCCAAGTTAAACATTAATCTCTCAAAGTTAGATGTTTGGTTGAATATTATGCTTTTGTTACTGGTTGAAACAAATGAAGCAGTAATCAAAGATCAGTTTGCTTTGGAAAAATGTCGAATATATTTGGGATGATGCATTTTGATGTATTACTGTTTACTAATCATTCATTTTTAATCAAAGCAGAATTTCTAAGTAAAGTAAATTAACTTCTATTTAAAATATACATTCATGAATTTATGTAAAAGATTATTTAAGAATCTGTTGTACTAACTTTGTACAGTGGATATGTGGGGAAAAAAAATATATATATATATAAAGGAAAGTCAGGATTGTTGGCACAGACCTGTAAGCCCAACTATTCAGCAAAGTAAGACAGGAGGATCACAAATTCAAGGCCTGCCTCATCTACAAATCAAGTTCAAGGTAAGGCTGAGCAAGTTACTAGACTCAAATTTAAAAGTAAAATAGACATGAATGCAGCTCAATGATAAGAGTGCTTGCCTATTATGTATGAGGCTCTAGGTTCAATCCCTGGTATCAGAGAAAAGTTAAAACACACATAAAGAGAATTAAGTTTCTGTGTAAAGGTGCACGAGTGCTCTGTTTTCTACAGTGCTCTGTTTCCTACCTACATAATGGAAGCAAGCTCTAGACATTCTACCTCAGTTCAACAAAAAATTCTATCCTGGACTCAGCTCTCCATCAGCATTTACACTTTAATTTATGGTTAGAGAAAAGGACCTCACTAAAATAATCCAGTCAGTCTCTAAAGAAATAAGCCAGTTAATAAGCATCAGCTTAAACAATACTAAGGAGCAAAGACTTGCCTTTCTATGACCTATTATCTAAAATCTCTAGGATCTAACAAAACAAACATGGAACATGAAAGGAAACAAGGAAGTTTGACAAATAGAACAAGATGAGGGTCACAGAGAAGAGCAAAGAGTTGTGGGGTTCAGCAGACAGAAGACTGAACATAGCTGCTATAAATATATTCACATAACTAGAGAAAACTGCATAGGAAAAGACAAGTATGATGAAAATAACTCATTAAATAAAGAAAATAAGTATGGAGATAGAAATTGTTTGTCAATAGAAATTTTGGAGTTCAGCAGCATTACAAGTAAAACGAAGTCTCAAAAGTAAATTTGAATTGCTGAAAATGTTAGTGAGCTAGAAAAAGGAAAAGTGAGAAATTTCCCAGAGAAACAGAGGACACCATTACACACAGCAACACACTCCTCAGCAGGGCAGTGTCCTTTACATAGGAAGTAAAGGCTCTCCTTGTTAAACAAAACGTGACAGAGTATGCTGCTAACAGAGCAGCTTCACAAGTGATACTAAAGGCAGTTGTTTAAACAGAAGTAGCAGAAAGAATTTAAGGAAACTCACAAATATATGGGAATTTAATACCACACTACTAACAAGAAGAAATATAATAAAAATGACAGAAAAATTTAGGTGAATGAAACAAAAAGTAATATATGGAAACATGCAGAATAAAGTGTTCCGAAGGAAATCTCTATCAGTAAACACCTACATTTGGCTCTTGAGAACATTTTTGGTGGTTCTAGCAGGAGAATGCAGCTATGTGCATACCATGGACTAAAAGCGGGTCCTCCTCTATGTGGAAAGGCAATTAGTTCTCTTAGACTTAGCACACAGACTCCTGGAGGGATGCAAATGGAGCAGTCAGGGAGGAAGGGGACAGCCACCTAGCTATACTGATCAGCCGAATCAACTCTGGTGATCAGCAGGGTGACAGATGTCACAGGCAGATCACCCTCACATCCAAACTTTACCTTTGTTCAAAGAAAAGATCTCAAGTTAGAAGCTTTATTTTCTATCTGAAAATCGCAGGAAAACAAATGAAACTAATCTCAGACAAAAAGAAAGGTAATATTTTAAAAAAATAAAACAGAATAGGAAGGTGGATAAAATCAGTGACACATAAAGTTTATTCACTGAGGGAGAAAAGCTAATAGATTTGGAGAGAGAATAGGGAGAGAGGGAGATGGAGGGAGTAGAGAGAGAATTAAAATTACTGATATTAGAATCAGAAATAAAAGGGAACATTTCTTTCAATTTCACAGAGATGAAGAACACTATAATTACACACCATAAAATTAGATAACTTTATGAAATGGGCCATATTTCAGAGACATAAATTGCTAAAGTATGTCAAAAATAAAAATAATCTGAATACACCTATAAACAGCAAAAAATTTAAATGAAATAAAAAATAACAAATAGTCTTCTAAAACAAAAAGATGAAGAAACACTTCTCAACTAGTCTGACATCAGTTTTATCCTGAGACACAACACAAAGATACCATAAGGATACTTGTAGACTAATATCTTTTATGAATATCAACATTTTATACAATGTTCTCAAGAAAATACAAAGAAACCAAATCAAACATTTGAGAACATCTATACCTCGTGAGAAAGTACAATTTATCTCAAGAGAATAAGTTTTGATACCCACAATCAATATAATACATAATAGTAACAGAATAAAATATTTAAATCAGATGATCGTCTCCATAGAAGAGATTTTGAAAAATATCTTTTAAAAAAGAAATTGGCAAAATCTAGCCTGGTGTGGTAGAGCATGCCTTTGATCCCAGCACTTGGAAGGCAATGGCAGGCAGATCTCTGTGAGTCTGAGACCAGCCTGGTCTACATAAGGAGTTCCAGGGCAAATGGGGCTATAGGGAGATTCTGTCTCAAAAAGATGATAGACAAAAAGAAGGAAAGAAAGAAAGAAAGAAAGAAAGAAAGAAAGAAAGAAAGAAAGAGAGAAAGAGGAAAGAGAAAAATTAATTTGTAAAATTCAACAGCCTTTCATGATAAAAACACTCAATGCAATAAGAGAATTTCCTCAGCCAGAGAAAGCATATCTATGAAAACCCAAAAATATCTTTTGGATTAATGGTGAAAGACAAATGCTTCCCAAGCAAGATTGTGAACAAGAACAAAAACATCTGTCTTCACGACTGTTTTCCAAGATACTGGGAGTTCTAACCAAGCAAAGGAAACCATTAAAAAAAATCAACACCCAAACTGGAAAGGAGAAAAGACAATTCTATATAGAGGTGATATGAATATGCATGTGCATATATATTTGTATATATATATATATATACACATATATGTATGGAGAGAGATTGATTTTAGTTTTTTTAGTATTTTATTTTTTTTGTGTGTATGAGTGTATTGCCTGCATGTATGTGAGTGCACTAGTGTCATGCAGTGCTGTGGAGGTCAGAAGAGGGCATTGGAATCCCCTGGAACTAGACTTAAAGATGGTTCATAGCTGCCATATGGGTGCTGGGAATCAAACCCGGATCCTTTGCAAGAGCAATCAGTGCTCTTAACCACTGAGCCATCGCTCCAGCCACTGATTTTAGTTTTTAAGAAATACAAAAGTATCTGGGGATGTAGCTCATTTGGAAAGCCCTTACCCAGCACATATGAGCCCTTAGGTTCAATCCCCAGTATAGAAAAACATTAAAAAAAAATGTAAAGACATCTATGATGATTTGAATGAAAATGTTCCCCACACACTCCAATACTTATGAATACTTATGTCCCTACCTGGTGGTGCTGTTTTGTGAAGCTTTAGGAAGTGTAGCCTTACCAGAGGAAGTGTGTCACAGGGTGGGGGTCAGGGGTGGACTTTAAGAATTCTTAAATCATGCTGGATTTCCACTCACTCCTGTGTCTGCTTGAAGATGTGAGTGTTACTCTTTCTGCTTCCTTCATTTCTTGCCACCATATCTTCCTTCTGTAATGGACTCTAATCCATCTGGAACCTGGAACTGTATTCTCAAATAAACTCTTCTTTAGATAAGTTCCCTTGATCATGGTGTTTTATTGCAGCAACAGGAAAGTAACTCACACAGAAGTTGTTACTGGAGAGTGGGCTGTTGGCTATGAAGAATCTGATCATGTGGGCTTTTTGAGGAATGTGAAAGACTTTGGAAGCCTGGGCTAGAAAAGTGGTTGACTGCTGTAAGCAGTGCTTAATAGGCCATTCTAGTAGAAGCCTGGAAGAAAGTAGTGCTGAGAACAAAGTAGTTCCAGAGGGAAATAAGACTTAAACAGCAACTGGGATATTTTGGCAAAGAGTCTAGATGCTGTCTGCCCACAGCCTAAGAGCTTACCAGAGGCTAAGGCTAAACTGAAAAGAGATGAACTAATTTCTTTGACAGAGGAAATTTCAAGACAGCCTAACATAGAAATGAGGCATGGCTATTAATGGTGACTGTTATGCAGATCTTCAGTGAAATATAATAAGTGGGGCAGAAAGAAATGCAAAATGTATAGTTTAGATTGAAAAAGAGGAGGAAGATTAAAGTTGGATGCAAGGCATGTGCTGAAGGAGTTGATCTTTGATAAGAATATTAGTGTGATTAAGGAGAGGCCTAGAGATTTGTACTGAAATGATAGAAAGAGTAACTTTAGGGCAAGGCCACACCAAATTAAGCCTCCAACTAGTGAAAGGAAAAAGCCTGAGAAGGGATTTTCTACTCCTGGAAAAGCACAGCACAGAAAAGCTGCTGGTATTGAGGATAAAGTGGCCCAGAGTCCATCCCAGGCCAGCAGCCAAACATGGCCGTGTTGATCATGTGATACTAGCTTTAAAGGCAGGAAAGATACAAGAGTGAAGGTGGTCATTGGTTCTTCCTCTGTGGTTTTTGGAGAGCTGCCAATCCAGGCAGTATGCAGCAGGGGTATTTCTGCATAAAGAAGGCCCTGGCAGACCAATGTGTGAAGCTGTGAAGGCAAACCCTGGTTGGCAGTAAAGGCCCTAAGAAGTTGTTGGAGAAGCTAGAGCTGTGAAATATTTGCCAAAGAGAGCTGCATACAGGCAGTGGCACAAGTCAAAGAGACATGTATGTTGCATGAGCAAAGCTGGAGGGGCTGATCCAATTAAGCCCTTGGGAAGTAAATCTCAAAGGTCAGACATGGAGCTACTGAATTTGATGATTTCCCTGCTGGTTTTTGGTCCAGTATTTCTTCAGTATGCCTGCATTCCTCCCTTTTGAAATGAGAATGTGTATTCAGTTCCATTATATGTTGAAAGGCTGGAATTTATCTTTTGATTTTATGAGAACTTACAGCTAAGAGATTGCCTTGACTCTCAGAAGAATCTTTAGACTCTGGAGTTTTGAATAGTATGGAGATTGATATAAAACTATGGGGACTATTAAAGATGGACCAAATACATTTTACATTTTATCTGCTCGTGAGCCTATGGAGGCCAGGGAGTAGAATGTGATGGTTTGAATGAAAATAGTCCCCAAAGGCTCCATATATTTGAACATTTTTGTCCTCAGCTGATGCTGTTGTTTTGGGATGTTTTGTATGGCACTGCTGGAGGAAATACATCACTGGAGGTGGGCTTAGAGACTTCTTAAGGCTTGTTGAATTTCCAGTCACTCTCTGCTTCCTATGCCTGCTTGTACGTGTGAGTGCTCCACTTCCTGCTCCAGCCACTTCTTGCCATCATGCCTCCCCACTATGATAGACGCTGATCCTTTGGAAACAATAAGCTCAAATAAACTCTTCCTTCAATATGTTGCTTTGGTCAGTGTTTTGGTCACCGCAGTGGAAAAGGAGCAAGTACAGCATTTATACACCCAGGTTCTTCTATCTATCTCTCCTCTTTCCATGCACATGCTATCTTGTTTAAAAGGATCAACTTGCATTTTCTCATTTTCGAACCTACTACAAACTAACAGTAATTAAAATAATATTTCTCTATAGCCAAGATATGGAACCAGCCTAGATATCTAGCAACAAATGAAAGAATAAATAAAATATGTGGATAAGAACCCAAACCCTACCTGAGGACCTATTGGCAACCAATAGTTTTGGGGAGGGCAGAGTCAATCTTCTTGAAGGGTATGACTCTGGATATGTGAGCCAGACTCCAGTAGATGAACCCACACTGAAAGACTCTGGGGGCACAAATTTGATACCATAGACCCTAAAAAATACAGTGCATGAAATCTAAAGGGGGTAGTAATTGGTTGTGCAGCTAGGAGAATTAGTCAAATGAAATATGATGAAAATACACGAAATTTTCAAAACTTCAATAAAAAACTGTTAAAAGTATGATATATATTGAATTTTATTCAACTGGAAATATGAACGAAATAATGTAATTTTAGGGAAAATGGATTGAACCAGAGGTATTATTTTAAATGAAATAAGTTAGACTCAGAAAGACAAATATATTTTCATATTTTCTATCATATGCAGTATATGACTTTAAAGATGATATATACATACATACATAATATATTCATGGTATATATGAAAAAATAAGTCATAGAAGTAGAAGGGAGCTATGTATTAGTCTAAAAGGAGAGGGGAGAGAACAACAGAAGGTACTGAAAGGAAAGAAGATAATATCGCCTATGTTTTCTTTCATATGTCAAGCTAGATGTAACTACACACACCTACACACCACACACACACATACACAGAGAGACAGAGAGAGAGACAGAGACAGAGAGAGAGAGGGAGAGAGAGAGATGATAACAAGTAGAATGGGGGTTATATGCAGGGAAGAATCAACAATAGGCAAAGAGGAGGAGAGAAGAGAACAGTGGGCAAGGTACAATGATATATATCATATATAATCACACATTTATATCATATATATATATATAAATCTCAAAGTGAAACCCATTATTTTGTACACTTAAAAGAATTTAAAATAAATGTTAAGAATCATAACATGCTTCTGATATAAGGAGAGACACTGATCAATGGAATACACTGAATCCAAAGGTCAACCCAGACTGACTATGATCAATTGATTTTCATCAATGATGTCAAGATGATTTCATAGAAAATGAAAAGAATGTTCAATAAACGCTGCGGGGTCATCATGGTATGCACATGCAAAACAAAGACTTTATACTTCTGTCTTACTTTGTATTGAAAATTAACTCAAAAAAGATCCAATACCTTGTTTAAAAGTGAAAACTATAAAACTCTAGAATTAAGCACAGCAGAGAATCCAAGGCACTGGGTTTGGTAACAGATTTTCATAAATTTCACCAGAGCAACACAAAATAGAAAAATGATTAAATTTTACTTCTTCAAATACAAGAATACTTTCACTTATGTTAAAATAATATCATCAAACCAGGGAAAACCAATCTACTGCATGGGAGAAATATTCAGAAGTACAAGGGACTAGTACACACAATATATGAAGAAGTCTGTTAATTTGATTATAAAAGACCAACAGCCCAATTTAAAGTAACCAAAAAACTGAGGTCTTTTCCCAGAGAAAATATATAGTGACCAAAAATATGTGAGAAGATATTCCATTTCACGTGCCATCAGAGAAATATAAGCAAAAATCACAATGAAATATTATTTCATACCCACTAGGATGGTGTCTCCCAATTGGATAGTTCCTCCAAAGGGTGGGGCCTGCTGCAGAGGGTGGATAACTGAGTTGCTGGGAGACATCTTGAAACAGAAGCCACGAGCTGCGGGTAGTACATGGCATTGGGAATGCACAGCAGCAGCAGCCAGGCATACTCAAGAACAGAATAGCTTGTCAGAATGGACCTGGGGTGAGACCACTGGCCCCTGAGGCATGAGTGAATGCTAGTGCTGACTATGGGCATGCCATGGGAAAGGTCTGATATGGCAGGTGCTGAGCTGTGTCTCCAGTGGCACTGCAGGAGCCGAGTGGTGTGGAGCTAGGCACGGGGTGCTCATTTCTTTGTAAGTCACTCTCCTCTCCACACGCCCATGACAATAAATACACATAAAGATATGTTATATTTTTTGCTTGATAGTGCAAGAGACCCCAAGAGAACTCAGGTGACAAAACTGGCATAGTCGGCAGGATAAAGGCAACACAGCCTTGGGGATGTGGGTCTAAGAAAGCAATGCTGTGCCCATTGCCCCTGTGGCGGGTCAGCTGGGCTCTGAGTCCCAAATCCAGGAGAGAAGCCAACCAAAACCCATATGCTTAATGTGGTTAGGAATAGTCACATGGGTTATACAATGGATTATAAAATCTTTAACTAAAAAGAGGCCAGCCACACAGAAGTGTGGGCCACAGCTATGTTGTAAACTTGGGGATATGTTGTGGGTATGTGAAGATTTGTTAAAGGTTATTCAGAGGCTAGAAAAACTTTTACTCCTAAACAGAGGGCCCAAAGAGGGAGTGTGGCCACTTCACATAATAAAAGATGTAGCCCAGGCAGGAGAAACTGAAGAGGCTTGGGAAGTCCTGGAAGACCCAGTCGCAAACCTGGAGAGAGACAAAAGGTGGACATTCTGACTTGTGTAAGGTCCAAAGACTCAGAGGAAAAGACAGATAATAGTGAAAAAGGGAAAAAAAAGCTAACTGTGCTGTACCTAGGAAATATTCCATGATAAAACTGTTAAAACTAGGAAAAACTTACAAGCAAGTAAGCAGAAAGCCTCTAGCTACGTGGTTTGTGAGAGTATGGGACATGGGAGCAAATGACATCAGCCTAAGTCCTTCAGAAACTTCACAGCTGAGTTATATAACCACCCATCCATCCTTGCAATATAGGCTGTTCAACCTAGGCCAATGCAGCGGGGAGCAGTCCTTAATGGGGTGGCTGTTTGAAGGCATTAAAGATACATGGCCATCACCAATGGAGACTACCATGATTAGCAGGGGCTGGAGGACTATAAAGGAGAGGCAGGAATTACTGAGAGAACTAGGTATGAGAAAAGCACTATATAATGTCCAGTTCACTGGGTCCGATAAGACTGTGTTCACCAGAGATATAAAGGAGAGCTTAATTCAACTGGGACCTCAAGAATGGTATGGGGCTTTAGTGGTTCTACTAAGCCCTTTGATAGGACAGAATCTTTGTAAAGTTAGAGAGGCTTTGGCAAATCTAAATGATTCTGACCAGCATGTAAAATGTGTCTGTAAAATAACAGAACACCCTATAAGAGATATAAAAAAAAAGACCATACAGAAGAAATGGTCCAGTTGGGTTACTCGAAGACAAATGTGGCAAGACTTATGTAAAGCCCAAATCCCCAGAGAAAAAAATTGATAGAAAACCAAATTCAGTACTAAGGTGTTTCTGGAAGATTTTTAAACCAGAAGAACAGTTAACAAAGGACATTCGAAGAAGAAAAACTATACAAGGGGTGGTTAAGAATTCCCAAAGATTAAATAAGATGCATTTCTCTTCTGATAAAGGCTATACTAGGGGTGGAAACAGGTTTTCTCACCAAGGTCTCCCTCAGCAACCTGGTGTGGTCAATGGGAAGATGACAGATATGGCTACAGTCAGGAGGCAGATGCCAAGCCTGCCTGACTCAGTGAACCAACAAGTGCAGGGGGGACAGGAGAAGCCCTCTGCCTCCTTAGCCCAGGGCAGGGTTAGGCAACTGGAGCCAACACCTGTAAGTGTATCAAGAATAAAAGAATACAAAAAGACTCCATGTAAAATCCCCCAAGTGTGAAATGACTCCAAAGGGATAACTAAAAATGGTAAAGAGCTAACCAAATTAATGTCTTGAACCCATGCTATGGTACCTAACAAGGATCTATGGAGAAAACAGTTAATACAAATGGACAAAACCTTTCCATGCTTTGTGAGACCCTGTCTATGATTGATTTAATATATGTTAACCTTCCTTCAAGTGTTTTACAGATGTGAAACCCATTTAAAAGATATCTGAAGAAGCAAAGACCAGCTATAGCTGTAAGATTCTTGGGAGTTTTATGGTTGGGTAAGATAAAGACAAAGACTCCCAAATTATACAACTGTTAAGAAAATCTACAGTACCAGGGGTGGGTTGCCCACCTATGAGCTGTTGGTCAGAGACAGATCCTAGAGGTCCTCCAGTTCACCAAGGTTATTGCCATTAATGTCAGTTGTACATTAGAAAGGTTGGTAAGGCCATGTTACTGAAGACACTGCATGTTGTAAGTGTGGGAGGAGAAAAGATGGAACTGACACTAAGCCTAAAATCTCCATGTCCCTGGATGGATGATGTTCATATTGCCAGAAGGCACTATGCAGATGGTTGGGGAAGAAAGGATCTCCTATAATTCTACTCAACGATGGACCCTATGTGCTGCTCACCACTATGGACATGCCAAGCAATACCTGCAAGTGCAATAATGGTTCTACCAACATATGTACAACTGACAAATTTCTAATTGGATAAGGACCACTCCTAGGGGTGGAACATACATCTGGTGCTGTCGACCAGGCCAATGCCTTATATCAAGAAAGGCTTCAGGTCCTAGTGGAGAAGCCATCACAAGTATACTTGTGAGTTTTATGTTTAATGAGTATAGTACACCTACTGGGATATCTTCTAGGCATTTGTATTTACATTCATGTTTGTTTAAATGTGTCTACTTCCTTCTATTTGCCTTTTTAGTAGAAGAAACACCACTGAGATAGATCAGTGGTTGCAGCCTAAAGACTAATAATGGGGAGGCCCAAGAAGCTATCTCACCATGATACAAGAGAGATCACCCTACATCTGTCACCCCTTCAGGACCTTAGCGGAAGATTGACGGGAAGATTTTAAGTGCCGACAAAGGGTGGAGTGTCACCCAATTGGCTAGTTCCTCCAAAAGATGGGGACTGCCATGGAGGGTGGACCACTGAGGGGCTGCTGGAAGCCATCTTGAAACAGAAGTCAGGAGCCTCGGGTAGCACATGGCATGGGGAATGTACAGCAGCAGCAGCCAGGCGTACTCAAGGACAGAATGGCCTGTCAGAATGGACCTGGGACGAGACCACTGGCCCGTGAGGCATGAGTGAATGCTAGTGGTGACTATGGGCATGGCGCTGGAATGGTCTGACATGGCGGGTGCTAAACCAAGCCGCCAGAGGCACTGCAGGAGCCGAGTGGCATGGAGCTAGGCACAGGGTGCTCATTTCTTTGAAAGTCACTATTCTCCCCTCCCCACGACAATAATAAATACACATAAAGATATGTTATATGATTTGCCTGATAGCACAAAGAGACCCCAAGAGAACTTGGGAGACAGATTGTTGCAATCAAAAAAGCTGAATAGTCTGTGGATAAATTAAAAACCTGATAAATTACTGGTGGAAATGCAAAATGGTAAAGACATTTCAGAAAAAGATATCTGGAATTATCTGAAGAAGTTAGATCTAAATCTTCTATTCAACACATTAATCCCACTCCGAGGCATATTTACAAGAGAAATTAAAATGTATGAGCGCCAAAACTGTGCGTAAGCATTGAAATCAGTATTATACCTAATGGCCAAGAGATTGAAGCAAATCAGTTCCATTGATTCATGAACAGATAAAAAGTTGCTTAACTGGTCTATTAATGGTATATTCATGCTAATGGTTTATTTATATTATTCAATGTGATTTAATCATAAAATGAAGAAATATTCATACATGTTATAACTAGATAAGCCTTAAGAATACTAAGTGACATAAATCAGTCACAAAAGAGCACAAACTAAAATTGTTTGATTTCATTTATATGAGTAGACTGATCCATACATATAGAGCTGCTTTTGGTTCTCTGAGGTTGGGACATTTTAGAGCGAAAGAGGAACAGGATGGAAATAAGTAGTAATGAGGGTGGGGTTTCCTTTGAAGAAATAATATTGATCAAATATCAATTATGGTGATCACTGTAGAAATCTGAATGCAGTAAAAAAAAACACTGGTTATAAAATTAAACAATTAAAATTTGTAGTACATAAAGGGTACTTTAAGAAATAGGATGTGTGTGTGTGTGTGCGTGTGTGTGCATTTGTGTGTGTGCATGTATTAGCTCTTCTATATCAACTTTTCCTTCTTTAACCTATATTACAATTTCTAGGAAAGACATGAAATTATCACATTCTTAGGTGAGAATGTCACTATTTTGCCTAGACATGGAAAAAAAAAAAAAAACACTTCCCACCAACAGATTTTTAAACACAGAAGACATGTTCTTTTTGATTTGCAAAACCAATACTGTGACTAAAGTTTCTATTAGTGAACAAAGCATCTCCCTTTGTCACTCAGACATACACATAAACAGTGAGTAGACTGAGGACACAGTTCTAAATTAGGCAGCTGATTATTTAAGGCAGAGCAGAAGTGAATAAAACACAAAGGAAGAATTACAAGTATTTACACAGAATCTATCAAAGTTCCATTGGATAATTAAGAGTTTGCCTACTCCACTGTATGGGAAGTTGATAAATGGAATCACAGAAAATCAGATCTGGGAGAACCCAAGAGGTAATCTGTTCCAAATTTTTAATTTTAGAAAACAAGGATATCAAATCCCAGAAAGGGAAAATTCTCTGTTCAAGGTCATCAGGAGATTCAAGACCACATTTTCAGACTTTTTTTCATGAGATCGTTTATGCAGCTACAGATAAAAGTAATTCAAATTTATATTAATTAAAAAGAAGACTTTGAAAAGGATAAGCTATTCTATCATGGGGAAAATGTACCTTCAAATAAAATTTATTCATACATTTCAAATATTGACCCAATATTAATAGGGGCCAAGTAATTAAATGTGATTATGCTTTACACAGAATATTTCAATTAATTCTAATGCAGAGGAAACAGGAGGGAAAAGATCCCTTGAATTAGAGATACCTTGTATTAGTTTGTTGTTGAACACACGTAGACCTTAGAAAAACTCCAAATTTAGCAAGAGTAAAAGAAATAACCCACGAAAACTAGTCAGATTCTTATTCTAACTGCAATCATTAAAATAGTCATCCTTGCATGCATTAAAATGTTTCTTTGGGACTCCTATCCTCAGGCCTCTTGGGGTAAGTCTATAGCGCAGCCCTCCACACCTTGACTCACCCAGCCACATTCACCCTTCAATCTCCCCCACTGTTCTCTACTCCTAGTTTGGGCCCTGCGCCATTCCTAGTCTTGGGGCCCAGGACACCTGGGGAACCAATACTGCTTCCTGATCCTTTTAACCAAGACCAACTTAGTTCCTTTCTTGGGCCCCAGGAGCACCGCTTCTGGACCAGGCCTCGCCCTCACCTGTCTCTGCTCCCCTGGACCTGCAACACTGGCTAACTCTCCTAGCCTGCACTCCTATCCTCAGGCCTCTTGGGGTAAGTCTATAGTGCAGCCCTCCGCACCTTGACTCACCCAACCACATTCACCCTTCCATCTCCCCCGCTGTTCTCTATGCCTAGTTTGGGCCCTGCACCATTCCTAGTCTTGGGGCCCTAGACACCTGGGAACCAAAACTGCTTCCTGATCTTTTTCACCCAGACCAACTTAGTGCCTTACTTGGGCCCCAGGAGCACTGCTTCTGGACCTGGCCCAGCCCTCACCTCCTTCTACTTCCCTGGTCCTGCAACACCCACCAGCCTCTTTCTGGGGCTGACAGCCTCTTTCTGGGGCTCCGAGGCTTACCTTTACTCTCCCTGATCCTTTGCATCCAGTACAACCCAGCTACTCAATCCACTCCCTAGACCTAAGGAGAAAGTCTGAAAACTTCTGACCCACATTGGAATTGGGCCACCGCAGAACTCCTGAAGACAAAATCAATCCGGCCACAACAATATAAAATCAAAAGAGAGAACCAGAAGCTTATAGGAACCAGCTCTTCATACTCAAAAAGTAAACTACAAAGAACACATAAAGTTCAAAAAAAGAAGCAGAACTAAACTTGAAGGCCTGAGTAGCACACAAGAGTCAGAAACTACAAAAGAAATTCACATGCCAAAATAACAGAGAAAAAATGATAACATGAAAAACTAAAATAACATAGCCCCACCAAATACCAGTAATCCTCTAGAGGAACACAATGA
>NW_008355474.1:3898126-3898840 GCF_000622305.1 Nannospalax galili | reverse complement strand
TGCTTCCATAAAATATCTCAGAATAAACCTGACCAAAGATATTAAAGAGCTCTGCAATGAAAATTTGAAATCTTTAAAGAAAGAGATTGAGGACGACATCAGAAGGACCTCCCATGCTCATGGATTGGAAGAATTAATATTGTGAAAATGACCATCCTACCAAAAGCCATTTATACATTCAGTGAAATGCCAATCAAAATCCCCATGACATTCCTCTCAGAATTGTAAAAAAAATTCTAAGATTCATATGGAAGCACAAAAGACCTGATAGCCAAAGCAACTCTGAGCACTAAGAACAATATTGGGGGGATTACTATACCAGATTTTAAACTGTACTACAGAGCTATAGTCATAAAAACAATATGGTACTGGCACAAAAATATACCCATAGACCAATGGAACAAAATTGAAGACCCAAATATGAGTAATTGCAGTTTTATCCACCGGGACCAAGAACATTAACTGGAGGAAAGACAGCATGTTCAGCAAATGGTGCTGGCAAAACTGGATCTCCACTTGTAGAAGAATGAAACTAAACCCCTATCTTTCACCCTGCAAAAAAGTCAATTCCAAATGTCTCAAATCCCTCAAAATAAAGCCTGAAACTGTGAAACTCTTAGAAGAAAACATTGGGAAAAACCTACAAGATATAGGTGTAGGAAAAGACTTTCTAAACCGGACACCAATAGCCCAGGATACAAGGGCAAGAATTAT
>NW_008355474.1:3879384-3896546 GCF_000622305.1 Nannospalax galili | reverse complement strand
TCCAGGCCAGCTGGGGCTACAGGGAGACCCTGTCTCAAAAAGAATTGGCAACAATTTCCTAAAAATAAATAAATAAATAAATAAAATAATAAAATTAAATTTCCAATATATTCTTTAAAAAAAAATGTTTCTTTGGGGCCAGGGGTAAAAGTGCTTGTTGCTCAGGCTTGAATACAAGATTTCTATCCTGGAGCCCACAGTGGAAGCAGATAACTAACTCCCCAAAGTTATTTGACCTCCACTTGCACACTGAAACTTGACATATTGATTAAAATTGGCAACAATTTCCTAAAAATAAATAAATAAATAAATAAAATAATAAAATTAAATTTCCAATATATTCTTTAAAAAAAAATGTTTCTTTGGGGCCAGGGGTAAAAGTGCTTGTTGCTCAGGCTTGAATACAAGATTTCTATCCTGGAGCCCACAGTGGAAGCAGATAACTAACTCCCCAAAGTTATTTGACCTCCACTTGCACACTGTGGCACATGAGACTGCACTCACACATACATTATGCATGCATTCATATATACACTAATAATAAATGGAAGTAAATTAATAAGGAATACTTTGTTCAAACTTTAAGCCATTACTCATAATTCTTCTCATTGAATCAATGTAGAATAAGTGCTCCTTCTTCTCCATAATACTCTTTAATATTGAGATACAATTTCCATACAGCCTTATAATTATCTCTTCTCAAAGCAACCATGTCCAAGTCAATAAATCCTCAGGTAATGAGACATTCAGAGCATCTATAATTTGGGCCATGTCCTGTGTTTTTACCATAGGAAACACTGTGACTTACAAGAGCTCAAATCTTCCATTCTCTAGGTTAGCTAAATGCAAAAGTTAAACACAAAACTAATCATGATGTTGATGTCTTATATACTGTTGATTTTTCAAATGATTACCTAGGGCAATAACAATTAAAATACAAAATGTCACTGACTTAAAATCAAAAAATCACTTTGCATATTACATGTTTATATCATTCTATGCATGAGACTAATTGACACTACCCAGAGATAGAAGCTTGGGATTTATTCTCATTCATCCAATTTTTATATTAGCACGTTAAAAAATTACAAATGTTTTCTCATGTTGGTTAACTGGAGATTGGGAAATAATAAGGACTATGTAAGCTTAAGTGAAGTATCTTGTAAACAATATGTCGGTGGCCATAGGATGGAGCTATAGATTAGATGTAGAAATATTAGAAAATGGGAGAGTCTAAGGAGGTCATGCAGGTCTAGACTCTCTAGAGAGTTCATGAGAACAGATTATTTCTATGTTATTCTCCACAGTATCCTAAAGTCTGATCTTTATTCCTGAGAAATAATCCATGACCACTTTACATTGTGTTTAACAATAGCCTTACTGTCTTTCTCCCCTATGAAATAAATATCATTCTTTTCTTAAATATTACTTAATTGCTCAGGGATACATATCTAATACAATGTAGAGTAAGACTAGAACCTAGCTCTATCCAACATCAAAGATGGTGCTGTTTTCCCCCAAAGCATAAAGGAAGCACTACAGGCAATCAATGGATGCTGAGGGAAAGAGAATCAGTTTTCTCCAGGGACAGCTCGCTGAGAGGTTATCTAATCCCAAGTAGGCAGCCCTAAACGTATAGACATGAGCACCACTAAATGGACTCATTGCATTTTAAATACTTCTCTCTCTCTCTCTCTCTCTCTCTCTCTCTCTCTATATATATATATATATATATATATATAAATGTGTGTCTGTGTGTGCATTTATAAAAGTATGTATTATATGTAACAACAATAATCAAAGTAGAAGACAAGAAATTTAGAGGGAGTGTGGGCATGAGAGGAGCTAGAGGAGGATTGGGAGGGAAAGAAATAGTTCAAATGCAATACTCATGCATGAAATTCTCAAAATTAAAATAAAAATTAAAACAAAATGGATTGATTTGGTGATAGACTAATTTTATTCTCATTAAATGAATTTTAAAAAATTAAAACTTAATAATTTGAGTTTCTCATTGACATAGCACATAAAAACTGTTTGTTTTATTTAAGAAAACTTTGTTTTAATTGTTTTAACAATTTGTATGTATTACAAGATGGATGGGTGGATGGATGGATGGATGGATGTAATGAGGGAGGGAGGGAGGGCGGGAAGGTAGGAAGGGAGGAAAGAAGGAAAGACAGAAAGAAAGATGAAGGGGAGGAAGGAAAAGGACTAAAATACTTTAGAATGATGGCTCAATAGCCAACTTACATCCTGATAGTTCTCTGCATCAAAGATTCTTTAAAACAGAGCCTATTTTCTATCCTGTACTTCACTTCATAGTGTGACTATAATTGATACATGTAAGGAACTTCAGGAACTTTGAGTTTTCAAGCTACTTTCACATTATATGATCTTTGGAGAAAGTCTGCAATACAGGTTGAGAGAGAAATATACTCCCTGCTTTTAGATGCAAATTAGAGCTTCAGAAAAACCAAGTGCTCTCTCTCTCTCTCTCTCTCTCTCTCTCTCGCTCTCCCACACACATATACATACATATCAGTCTCATAGTACAGAAGGATAAGTACTCAAATTAATAGGCTCTGACCCCAGGTTTGTATTCTTACGATTCTGTTAGGCAAACTTTTCTGTTGTGAATAACCAGACATTCATTCAGTCTTGAACAAATACATATAAAGAGGTTTGATGTTTTGAGGTCACTGTAGCAAAAGGGACATAGTTGTTCTATATGCAGTAAGTCAGAAGTTAATAGGTATTATGATGAAAAACAAGAAAGAACCTAGGGAAGGAAGCTAGGAAGAGCAGAGGGCTGCTTGGGGGACTTCCATCTTATAAATTTAGAAATAGAATCTATTTTACACATCAGTGGAATACAACCCATTCAATGCCATGGTGGAAAGGTTAGAAGAATGGCATTTTATAATACTGTCTGTATAGTGACATAAAATCCCATAGATTGGGTAAGGCTACTAAAGAAATTTTCATCTTGGTCTCTGGAACAGGGGTATATATTCAGAGTGAACCGCAATTCTGCTTTGAATAGTTCCTAACTCTGATCCACACAGAAAGACTTGTTGCCCATTCCACACTTCATTTCTCAAATGTGAAAGAGTGTATTAAAGATAAGGAACATCCATGTGAACTAAGGCTATGTCTAGACAGAGCTTTCCAGAGAGAAATAAATTATACATAAAAGAAGTCGTAAGAACAGTAGACATGGGCTTCTGGAACACACAGAGGTTTACATTACCACTGTGGCTCTATGCATCATCTGATACTTTCCAGAGGAAGGCAGGCATCAAGGGGGTGTCAGATTATGGGCCTGGTGAAAGCCCTCCAGCCAACCAGCATCATTACCCTCAGCCTGCATCAGCCATCCATCAGCGTTTGAAAGCAGGTCCCTCAGAGCTTTTGCGACAGCTCATTCAGACCCACTTCCCTTGCTCATCCAAGAGCATGTCATGTTGAAATCTTGATATTCTCAACAGGGGAGTAGAGAGGTGATTTATGAGCCTTACTGAAATATCACAAAAATTCAAGTGATTAAAGAATATGGAGAAAAGAAGGGGAAAAGATCCATTCTTACCACGGATTCAGTATATGTTTATGAAGAATTTACTGAAGTCAAAAGGACTTCTAAATCTCCATCTAGATGTTTCCATGGGTTTTCTGTATGTCATCTTATTGTCCTTTGATGCTCTATCTTTCTCTTAAATTTGTATGCACCAAGCCAGTTTGTCTTTTAGAAAAGAGATGGCAAAAAAGTTCAGCTTGTCTGTTGATGTTGATCAGTGAATCATGCCTCCCCAGAGTACCAGTTGAAGACTATCGGGACATATTCTGACTGTTTCAAACTGGGTTCTTGATTGGTTAACAATGTGTGCCTTGGTCTCAGGTGATAGATGCTTCAGAATTAGATGTGATTTAGAAAAATATTCAGAGGAACAAGGAGAATTGCAGACATTCTGGTAGTTTCTAAAGTTCTCAGAAGCATAGCTGTGATTATGTCATATTGAATCTCAAATCTAGATAAAGATTCACAAGTATAGCCAAACTGGAACACCATGTATCTGAGATATGAAAGTAACACTAATATAGACACGCTATATTGATGTTAAGATTGAATAGGGTCATGAATGTAAGAGAAATAGACTGCATGTGGTAGAGGGTAGGATGTTCAATAAATATGAGTTACTTTTATGTTTAATCCAATTTTAAGGTAAAATATACCATTTTATTTTTAATAATTTTAAAAAATGGTTGCTGTGACATCATAGACAAGATCCATGTAAATTCAAACCAGATAAAAGCTTAACATAGAACTGGGGAAACGGGCAAGAAACCCTAACTTTTCCCAAGGAACTATTGGGCAGTTGATCACTACTGAGTGAGGGAGAGTCGGTATTCTTTAAGGGAGTGATGCTTGATAAGTTGATCAGACTCTGGTGGATAAATTCATGCCAAGGGACATCTGGGGCCATAAATTTGACTTGATAGGCCTTAACATATATGACAGAATCCATGAAATCCATTGGGTAGGTAGTCAGGCTCTTGGGGGAAATGCAGATAGGGGAGGGGTCTAAATATGAGTAAGATGTATTGAACGAAATTCAAAAAAATTCAATACTTTTTTTTCTTGGAAAAAAAACCTGTTGCTGATTCTATTGTGGAATAATGGCACTGTGTTGCAGCATAATTCTTTTGCTGTTTGTCCTTTTTGTGTGAGAGCTGTATGGAAACTGTGACCATGACTTCATTATTCATCCTCTGGATAGAAATCAAGGCCTAAGCAAATAGTAGGAATCAAAAAGGAAGGAAGGGAGGAAGAAAGGGAGGCTGGAGAAAGAAAAATGGAAATGACAAAGGGAGGTCACAACTAAAAAATGTAACAACACCTGTGTTCAAGTGCACGTGCCTTCTTTTCTAGAGAATCATTGCAAACGGCTCGGGTAGCTGAAGTACACTTTCCTTCGTTCTTTGATTTTCTTTGTCCTGCTTGTCTTTGGCTGGGCAATAGCAAATTGAGCCACAAAGGAGAGCAGAAGCAGAGACCTGTGTTGGAGAGACCCTGTTCCTACACACCAATATTATCATGTTGAACTATAAACTGTACCTTAATCTTGGTGACCACGTGCTCCTTATTTTCTTCCTCGGGCCCAATTTCCAATTTATACAAGGTTTTCTAAGTAATACACACTTGCTATGTCTCAAATTTCATCCATGTTTTTCATTATGAATATACCATCATCATAGTCATAGGGCAAAGACAAGGGCCCAGGCCCCCGAGCTACCTCTGATATGTAAAGCAGAGCAGACTCTGCCCAACAACAGTGAATCCTGAGCTTCAAATAGATGTGCCCTTTGTACATTTTACGCTGAAAATTACATTTATTTCTTTTTTTCTGTAAAATCTTTACTGTCTTACTTTGTCTTTAGATTTTTAAAGATGTATCTCATTTATTATTTTTATTTTGTGTGTATGAGTGCATTGTCTGCATGTATGTAATTGAGCCCAAGTCATGCAATACCCATCAGAAGAAAGTATCAGATTTCCCTGATACTGAGCTATGGATGATTGTCAGTCACCATGTGGATGCTGGGAATTAAGCCCAGGTCCTCTGCAAAAGCAGCCCGTGCTTATAAACATTGGGCCATCTCTCCAGCCGTATCTTTAGATTTTTCTTTGCCTGGTCATCCTGAGCCTCTTCTCTCCCACAGTCTATTTTAAGGCACTGACTCCTTTATTACTTTCTTCTTCCTTGTCATACTCATGGATTGCTTAAATGTCTGCTCAGATGGCCCATGGAGTCCCTGACACCTCAGTTCTTTGATCTCCTCATGTTGCTTGCCTTGCTTTACTATTCCCTGCCAATTTCTAATTATCTCATGCATAGTTTAGTAATTGTCCCTCCCCTGTCATCATTTGATAATTAAATTCAGATAACCAAATACGCCCATTCATTTTCTATTTTCGTTTTTTATTATTTTATATTATTTTTTTTTATGTGTATGAGTGTATTGCCTGCATGTATGTGAGTGCACCTATGTCATGCAATACCATGGAGGTCAGAAGAGGGCATCAGTTTCTCCTGGAACTGGAGTTAAGGATGGTTCACAACCATCATGTAGGTGCTGGGAATTGAACCCGGGTCTTCTGCAAGAACAGTCAGTGCTCTTAACTCCTGAGCCATCTCTTCAGCCCCAAGTGTATGAGTGTATTGCCTGCATGTATGTGAGTGCACCTATGTCATGCAATACCATGGAGGTCAGAAGAGGGCATCAGTTTCTCCTGGAACTGGAGTTAAGGATGGTTCACAACCATCATGTAGGTGCTGGGAATTGAACCCGGGTCTTCTGCAAGAACAGTCAGTGCTCTTAACTCCTGAGCCATCTCTTCAGCCCCAAGGTTCCCCCGCCCTTCAAAACTTCCCTCTTATTCAACAGAAAGTTTTGGCATTTGTCCCACACAGAGAAAAAGCAATCCATGAAAAGGCATTTAATTTCTCACCTGAATTCATGTGGAAGCACCTGTTTTCATTAAGTAATAAAGAGAAGAGCTAATGGTAATAAATCTAGATGTGTTCTGGATCCTGAATTAAGACTGTGGGAATTTAAGAGAATGATGGTGTCTGGAGGTACAATCAATGTGAGGTAACTAGGATTAGATGACATAATAGAGCAGATCTCCCATCTTTGAACCCTGATGGCTATAAAAGTGACTAGACAATACCAGCAGGTGAGCACATGCACACACACACATACACACACACTATCTCTTCAAATGTAATGCCCGGTATTGCTTTGAGACTTGGCCAGCAATAAGGGCATCATCAGATTCAGCCCTCAACCTTGGATCAGAACTATGAATGAATTATGCAGTGTATGGGTCTGTGTCATTCACATCAAAAATGAGCTAACATAAAGTTCTTCTACTTATTTGCAAGGCACTTTTCTTTCTGGATTTTATTGATGGGAGACACCAGTTCTTCACCTCTCCCCACTGTGGAAGCCTCTTTGTCACTGTGGTGCTTAATTTTCTTAGACTCCAAAATCCAATATTTGCTCACTCTTACATACTTCCTAAGCTCACTGTTCCTACTGCCTGTGGAAAGCAGAGCTTGCCAAAAGTCCACATCTGGATGAAACAGCTGGTCTGTATGCCCACCTTTGTACTTGAGTACATACCACTGGATAAAATCCCATAATTAAACACATAAGCTTTAAAAACTGTGTGGTCACCCACAACAGTTGGCATGTGTCAAATTGCTCTTCTGCTCCCTATAAAATAATTTCTAAGCTTTCCTCAAGACTCACGCTTCCTGCTCCTGATCATTCAACACATACCCTTGGCTTTTGTCACACACAGAGAAAAAGAAATATATGAAGAGACATTTAACTTCTCACCTCAATTCCTGTGTCAGCACCTAGTTTTTCTCCTTTATTTCTGAAGCGCAGAGAAGAGCAAGAGGCAATAAATCTAGCTGTGTTCTGGATCCTGTCAATTTCAATAGTCTGGGATATTTTATTCTTTAACTATCCTTTCTCATGTGTATTCCATTTCTTTCTTAACCATTACTAGATATTTCTCATAGATCATGGAATACCCTCTAATCTCTCCAGTCTTACAGACAAAACCAAAACCCAAATGACAATTTCTTTTTATTATTTTTATTTAAAAAATATTTCATTTATTATTTTTGTTTTATGTGTATGAGTGTATTGCCAGCATGTAAGTGAGTGCACCCATGTAGTGCAATGCCACAGAGGTCAGAAGAGGGCTTCAGATTCCCCTGGAACTAGAGTTAAGGACAGTTTTGTAGCCACCACGTGGGTGCTGGGAATCAAACCTGGGTCATCTGCAAGAGCAGTCAGTGCTTTTTTCATGGTGTCCCACATCTCTTGTACATTCCATTTCTGTAATATTTTGTAATCTTTGCTTGAGTGGTCCAATTCTTCAACTTTATCCTCCAATGTTGATATTTTGTTTTCTATTTCATTCATTCTAGCGGTGAGGCTTTCCCCTGCTGTTTCAAGTTGGCTTATTGAGTTTTCACTTCCTTCTTCATTTCTGCCTGAGTTTTCTTCAATGTTTCTATCTCTTGTGAATTCATTCAGAAGTTTATCCCTATCTTCTATTAGTTCTTTGAGTTAGTAGTTTGTTTATGTGCTTTTTAGATTTGTTGAATTCCTTGATCATGTTTATGATTGTTCTTTTAAGTTCAGTGTCCTGGGTTATCTCTAGAGGGTTCTCCTTGTAGAACTCTTCTACAGGACTGGTGGGGTTTGGTGGGGACATAGTGTTTTGGCTTTCCATTTTATTATTCTTTCATTGTGATTTTGACATGTGATTTCTTTTGTTGTTTGTGATTCTGGTATGAGAATTAAGTTGAAGTATGCTTCTGTTTGTATTATTGCTGTGCCTTAGTCCTTTTCTTATTGTTTATGTAAAGATGGTTGGTTCAGGTTTCAGGTTCTCTCAGGTTTTATTTTGGAGGGAGCTCAGAGCAGCTACTCAGGAGCACCCACAGAAGCCCAAATCAGGATCCATCAGGTCCCCCCAGGTTTCCTTCCAAGGTTTGGACCCCTACTAGTGGAAACTCAGAACAAAACTTAGGAAGTTCCCGGGGGGGCACATTTTGGACCTCTCATTCCCCTGCTTTCTCAGCCCCTATGCCAGAAGGAGGCCAGAAACAAGCACTCTCTGGCAGTCTGCTGAGATCACAGCCACCACACCGATGGTAGTCTGAACCCACCCCCTTGGGCTGTCTGTTAACTCCTGTGTTGGCCAAACAGTAGTGTTGGTGAGGGGGCAGAGCTATCTGAACCTTAACACTTAGAGGGGGAAATGAAAATCTCGCAGCATGCGGAGTCAGCCAAGAAAGCTGCCCGGTCCCTTTTCCAAAAAGATTTGGCCAGCCTGGATTCCACATCGGACTTGATCAAAATCTTGTGTCTGGCCTGTCTGGATTCCATGTCAGGTTGGGCCAAGACTCTGGGCTGGACCTGCTTGGATTCCACATCAGGCTGGGCTGAGACTCTGGGCTGGACCTGCCTGGATTCCACATCAGGCTGGAGCATGACCCCCTCATCAGAGGAGTTGGGGCATCCCCCGTTCTCCTCTGGCTCTGAGATCAATAGCATGTCTGCCTGATCTCCATTGAGCCCCAGGATGTCCGGACTAACAAAGAGAGAGAGAGAGAGAGAGAGAGAGAGAGAGAGAGAGAGAGAAAGTGAAAGCAGGCAGAACTTACCAAGGCCAGCTCCAGAGAGCAGTCCTTAATGGGGTGACTGGTTGAAGGAAGTAAATATATATGGTCATCACCAAGGGATACTAACATGATTAGCAGGGGCTGGAGGACTATAAAGGAGGGACAGGCATTTCTGAGAGAACGAGGTGTGAGAAAAGCAATATATGATGTCCAATTCACTGGGCCAGATAAGACTGTGTTCACCAGAGATATAAAGGAAAGCTTAACTCAGCTGGGACCTCAAGAATGATATGGAGCTTTAATAGTTTTGCTAATCCCTGTAATAGGACAGGATCTTTGTAAACTGAGAGAGGCTTTAGCAGATATAAGTGACTCTGACCATCAGGTGAAACATGTCTGTAGAATAACAGAACACCCTACAATAGATATAAAAAAGGCCAGATAGAAGAAATGGTCTGTTTGGATGTATTAGTCAGGGTTCTCCAAAGAAACAGAACTGGTAGAATGAATATATATGTATAGAGATTTATCAGCTTAGCTCACAGAATAGAGTCCAAGTATTCAAACAATGGCTGCACCACACTGGAAAGGCTGAGAATCCATAGTCACTCAGTCCATGAGGTTGGATGTCTCAGTAGTCCCAATCTGGTGCTGAAAGTCTGACAAATTCCAAAAGATCAGCTACTCTTCAGTCTAGCAGCAAAAAAAAAAAAAACCTCACCAGTGAGAGAGAAGGCAAGCAGCAAGAACCCTGGTATTCTCCTCTGCCATGGCCTTTTATACGGGCCACCATTGGAAGGTAACACCCACATTTAGGGTGTGTCTTCCATCTTCAGATGATCCAATTAAGAAGATCTCTCTCATTTCAGTTAATCCCAGATCCAGTCAAGTTAATACCCAGGATTAGCCATCACAATGGGTTATGCAAAGACAAATGTGGCAAGACTTATATCAAGCTCAAACTCCCAAAGAAAAAAATTGATGGAAAACCAAATTAAGTACTAAGGAGTTTCTGGAAGGCTTTAAAACCAGAACACCAGTTTATAAAAGGCATTCATTGGATAAAAACTGTCCCAGGAGTGGGTAAAAATCCCCAAAGATTTGGGGATCCCCTATACTAGGGGTGGAGGCATTTTTTTCCCACCAAGGCTTCCCCCAGCAGCCAAGTATGACAGATATGACTACAGTCAGGAGGCAGACACAGGGCCTGGCTGACTTGGGGAACCAAAAGGTTCAGCAGGGACAAGAGAAACCCCCTGCCTCCTTAACCCAGTGCAGGGTCACACAACTGGAGCCAACACCTGTAAGTGTATCAGGAATAAAAGAATACAAAGTGACTACATGCAAGACCCCAGAATGAGGAATGACTCCCAGGAGATAACTAAAGATAGTAAAAAACTAAACAAATTAATGCCTCTTACCCATGCTATTGTACCTAACAAAGATCTATGGAGAAAACAGTTAATACAAATGGATAAAACCTTTCCATGCTGTTTTAGACCTTGTCTATGATTGATTTAATATATTAATATATATTTATATGATGTTAACCTTCCTTTGAGTGTTTTACAGATGTGAAAAACATTTGAAAGATTCCCGAAGAAGCAAAGACCAGCTATAGCTATAAGATTCCTAGAAGTTTTATAGTTGGATAAGATAAAAAAAACAGAGGCTCCCAAATGATACAATTGTTAAGAAGATTTACAGTACCAGGGGTGGTTTGCCCCCCTATGAGCTGTTGGTCAGAGAGAAATTCTAGATGTCTTCAAATTAACCAAGGCTATTGCCACTAATGTCAGTTGTACACTAGAAAGGTTGGTAAGGCCATGTTGCTGAAGACACTGCATGATGTGAGCATGGGAGAGAAAGAAAAGATGGACCAAGACTAAGCCAGAAACTCCATGCCACTGGATGGATGATGTTCATAGTACCAGAAGGTACTATGCAGATGGTTGGGGAGGAAAGGTTCTACTATGATTCTACTCAATAATGGACCCCACATGCTACATACCATGGACATGTCAAACAATGCCTGTAAGTGCAATAATGGCTCAACTAACATACCTACAATTGACATATTTCTAATTGGATAAGGCCTGCTCCTAGGGGTGGAACACACATCTGGTGTTGTAGACAGGTCAACCCCCTGTGTCAACAAAGATTACAGGCCCTAGTGGCGAAGCCATGCAAGTACACTGTTTAATGACTATATTACACCTACTGGGATATCTTCTAGGCATTTGTATTTACATTAATGTTTATTTAGATGTGTCTACTTCCTTCCATTTGCCTTTATAGTAGGGGAAACACCACTGACATAGATCAATGGCCACATCTTGAAGACAAAGAAGTCACAATCTCGCCATGATACAAAAGAGATCGCCCTACATCTGTCACACCTTCTGAAGCTCAGGGACCCTTGTGGAAGATTGGCAGAAAGTGTGTAAGAGAGGAGGAAAAGGGTGGAGTATAGCCCCAAAATGATTTATTCCTGACGACTTCCTCCGAAGAAGCACAGGGGAGAGCAAGGCACCCTGGAAAGTAGGGTAGAGCCTAGTGTGGCAGGCGATTGGAATGAAAGGAGGAGGAATTGACATCATTCTAGGAAGCACAGAAGAGGGAGCAGGTGAGCCAGCCTGCCCTGGGCCTGGTGGGTCATAGGGGGACCTTGGAAAGACCCCATATACCCTGTGTGCTATTGCCATTAATGTCGGTTGTACACTAGAAAGGTCAGTAAGACCGTGCTGCTGAAGGCACTGCATGATGTGAGCACAGGAGGAGAAAAAGAGATGGAGTCGGGACTAAGCCAAAAAACTCCATGCTATTTTATGGATAATGTTCATAATGCCAGAAGGCACTATTCAGATGATTGGGCAAGAAAAGATCCCCTATAATTCTACGTAACAATGGACCCCATGTGCTGCAACTATGGATATGCCAAGCAATGCCTGCAAGTTCAACAATGGCTCAACCATCGTAAGTACAACTGACAAACTTCTAAATGGATGAGGCCTGCTCCTAGGGGCGGAACACACAAATCTAGTGTTGTAGACCAGGCCAACCCCATGTGTCAAGAAAGGCCATTACAAGTATACTGTTTAATGAATATAGTACACCTACTGGGATATCTTCTAGATATTTTTATTTAAATTCATGCTTTTTAGATGTGTCTACTTTCTTCCATTTGTCTCTATAGTATAAGAAACACCACTGAGATAGATCAATGGCCATGGCTTAAAGATGAATAATGGGGAGGCCCAAGAAGTCACATGATATAAGAGAGATCGCCCTACATCTGTCACCCCCTCCAAGGCTCAGGGACCTTAGTAGAAGATTAGCAGAAAGATTGTAAGAGCTGGAGGAAGGGGTGGAGTGCATCCCTAGGGGCACTTATTCTTCTGAGGGGCAGAGCCTGCTGTGGAGAATTGGCTGCGGAGAGTTAGCTACAGAGCAGGAGCTGTGGAGAGTTAGGCAAGGAGGGAGAAGCATTGGTGCCATTTTGGGATAGAAACGGCAGCAGTGGTGGCATGGAAAAATGACCCAGGTGTCTTGCCCATGTGGACGTGAGAGATGGCATTTACCAACCTTGGGTGAGACCCTGAGTGCACGAGGAATGGGTGAAAGCTAATGGAAACTGAGGCTGGGGTGCAGAAGCAATCCAAAACAACTGGCTGCTGAGCCAGAGTGGAACAGGGTACCAAGTGTTCACCTTTTGTGGAGCACTGGATGTTTGTCTTTGTAAGTTACTCTATTCCCCTTATCCAGGATGCAAACTATGAAAAATTCAGATAAAGATGTGGTGTGTGGTTCGTCTACCCACGTGAGGAGCAAGGGACCATAAGAGAACTCAGGCAACAAACAGGAACAGAGAGAATGAATGCACTATTTAGAATGAAGTTGTCCGGGATTGCATATTGCCCCCCATGATGCTGAGATATGTCCCTTGTATCACTAGATTCTCCATGAGTTTTATCATGAATGGATGTTAGATTTTGTCAAAGGCTTTTTCTGAATTCAATGTGTTTTCTGCACTTAATTCTGTTTATGTGGTAGACTACATTTATTGATTTATGAACCATCTCTGTATCTTTGAGATGAAGCCAAATTGATCACGGTGGATAATCATTTTGATGTGCTGTTGCATTTGGTTTATGAGTATTTTATTGAGGTCCATGAGAAAAATTGGCCTATAATTTTATTTTATTTTTATTGGGTGCTTATTTCGTTTTTGTATTAAAGTCCTACTGGCTTCATAGAATTTGGGAGTGTTACTTTTTATTTTATGGAAAAATTTGAGACACACTGTTATTAGTTATTCATTGGATGTTTGGTAGAATTGTATGCTATATTCATCTGGTCCTGCGCTTTTTTTATTTGGGACATTTTAAATTACTGCATCTATCTGATTGATTGTTATTAGTAGCTTAAATTATTTACGTCAATTTTATTTAACTTTGATAGGCCATACATATCTAGAATTTTGCCTATTTCATTTAGATTATCTAGTTTAGTGGAAGACAGATTTTTAAAGTATGCTCTTAACAGTTTTCTGAGTTTCTGCAGGGTTTGTTCTAATATTTCCTTTTCCATTTTTGAGGTTTTTAATTTAGGTCTTCTCTCTGTTTCTTTTTGTTAACTTGGAGGAGTTCATTTTGTAGTCATAAGTTTGTTAAATCTGTTTTAATCTTGGAAAATTTTTCTTTCTCCTTCAATTATAACTGATAGTTTTTTGGGGTATCGTAGTCTGGGATGGTATAGTGGTTTGAATGAAATGTCCCCTATTGGCTACTAGTATTTGAACATTTTGTCCCCAGTAGTTGCTCTGTTTTGGAAGGTTTGAGGAGCTTGGCCTTACTGGAGGAACAATGTCACTGGGTACAGGCTTGAGAGTCCTTAAGCCTTGTCAGGGTCCCAGTCTTGCTCTGCTTCCTGTGCCTGCTTGGAGATGTGTTTTGCTTTCTGCTCCAGCCACCTCTCTGCTATGCCTCCCTCCCAACCCATTATGGACACTTACCCTTGGAGCAGTAAGCTCAATTAAACTCTTCCTTGGTTGTGGTGTCTTATCACAGCAACAAAAAAAAGAGCTAAGACAGAAGTTGGTACCAGAATCATGGAATATTGCTGTGTGACAGACCTGACCATGTTGTTTTGGGAAGGATTTTTCAAGTGTTCAGAACTTTGGGCTGGAAAAGGTATTGTGTGTTCAGAGTTTAGAGAGCGGTTGTTGTAAAGCTTGGAACAGTTATGCTGTAAGTTTTGTAGAGAGTGGAGACCTGCTTGTGATGCTTCAAAGGGAAGCAGAGACTCCATCAAGACTGTGTATAATTAAGAACTTTTGAAGTGAAAATTTTTTTGCTTTCCTGAGAAAAATGATGGTGGTTAGCTGGTACTGAAAATCAGCTGTGAGTAACAAGAGATTGGCATCATTGAGGTGAAATCTTCTAGGAAGTATTTCTTCAGGGTCAGCTGTGTTCCAGAGGGTACCTGGAGTTCTACCTCAAGCTAGAAACAGGACTAGGTAATGTGTAAGAGTCTGCTTCGATAGTACTGGTGTTGAAGATGTGAAGAGGTCATGAAAACAATCTGAAGCTCAGCACCGTAAGAGGCCAGGAGAGGCCATTGGTGAAAGTGAAGCCTCAGTTTCAATAGAGATGCAAGCTTATTGGAGATTGCAGGACCATGAGATGACCATCAAAGGCACTGGCAGTTCTGGGGTGGAGCCAGCCTGAGCCTTCAAGACAAATTGTGGGTGCTATGGGTTTCAGAGCTAGAAAAGTAGTGCTTCCCAAGCCCTTTGGAGTACGAAAGTTTGTGAGTGAATCTCAGTTGTCCAGTCTGGAGCTACTTTGTTGGACTTAGGGTTTGCTTAAGTGTGCCCTATTCTGACCTTTTGAAATAAGACAGTATTTAAATTATTTTGAATTTTATAGGCGTCCACGGTTAAGAGACATTTTAAAAAATATATTTTATTATTTTTATTTTATGTTATGTGTGTATTGCCTGCATGTAGGTAAGTGCACCTGTGCTGTGCAATGCCTGCAGAGGATGGAAGAGACTGTTGGATCCCTGGAACTGGAGTTACAGAGAGTTGTTAGCTGCCATGTGGGCACTGGGATTTGAACCTGGGTCTTCTGCAAGAATAGTCAGTGTTCTTAACCACTGAGCCATCTCTCTAGCTCTTGTTAAGAGACATTTTTAAGGATTGTGAGACTTTTAAGGTTGTATTATTGTATCTATTGTAATGTTAATATTAATATGAGAACTTGGGGATAAGAAATGGAATGGTAGTGGTTTAATAGTGATGTGTTTGTGTGTCAAGTTGATAAGGGGTTGACTATTCTGAGTAGCTTCAGTTGACAATTTGCCATATCTGGATGAATGGAACCTCAACTGTAGAACTGATATCATTGAATTGGCCTGTGGGAATTCTGTGGGTCATTTTCTTGATTGTTAAGTGACATGGGAGGGCCCAGCCTATTGTGAGTGGTGCCACCCTGGGAAGGTGTTTCTGTGTTATATAAGAAAGCAGAATGAACCCAGGCCATGGGTGCAAGCCAGTAAGCAGTGTTCCTCTGTCTGTGCTCCAAGTTCCTGCCCCAAGTCTCTGCTTTGTCTTTCCTAAGTGATGAACTGTGACCTGAAAGATTTAAAATAAAATAAAACCTCTCCTCCCCAAGTTGGTCTTGGACAGTGTTTTTATCACAGCAACAGAAAGTAACTAAGACAGCTGGAATACGTGTTCTTTCTTGAGTTTTATGACATTGATCCATGCCTTTCTGGCTTTCAGAGTCTCCATGGAAAAAATATGCTGTTATTCTGATTGATAGACCTGCCTTTATTTGTGACTTGATCTTTCTCTCCCATAGCTTTCAATACATTTTCTTTGTTATGCACATTTACAGTATTGACTATTATATGACATGGGAAGTTTCTTTCCTGGTTCTTTTTGGTGTTCTATATGTCTTTATTATAAATATTTTCTGTACCTTTGACCTGAATTTTTTCTCCTTCTTCTATGCCTATGATTTGCAGATTTGGTCTGTTTACAGTTTCCCAGAAGTCTTGAGTTTTTCATTTCAAGTTTGTTTGGTTTTTGCTTTAAAGAGTCCATCTCTTTATTTAATTCTAATTCCGTGTTCTGAATTGTTTCATTTATTTCATTTGACTGTGTTTCCAAGGTCTTTCTTCAGTTTTTCATTCATATCCTCTTTGAATTCCTTGAACATATTGATAATCGCTATTTTGATATCATTGTTTGGGGCATCCATTAAGTTGCCATTCTCAGGAAATATTATGATGGGGGTACCAATTTCTCTAGTAGATGTATTATCTTGGTTGTTCAGATTGCTTGTGATTTTTTGATGAGGGCTAAGCATCTGGACTTGTGTCATTGGTCGTATTTCTTGGTATGGGCAGGTGTTCTCATGTTTCTTGAATGATTGTTTATGTCTCTGCTTCCCCAACTTGTTAGATTCTGGCCTAGCTGAATGCACGGTGTTCAGTTTTGTGGTCATACGGCAGGTCTAGCAAAGCTCCTAGGGGTGCACAAGGGTCCCAACAGAAGCAAAATGTCCTCTCATTTATTCTTAAATTGCTTTTTAAAATGTCACGATCCTATTCTTAATTTTAGGCTTCCAAGATATTTATGGATAAGTCATAATTACTATGTCCATGTAAATTATTTTTATTGATTTCAATGTGAAAGATTAGTCTTGAAAAGTGATATTATTTAAGCCTGGAGAATACATGTGTGGTTAATATGCCTTAGGAGAAATTACTTTTCTAGTTTAAACCATAAAAAAATGACTAATTTGTGGGATCCCTGCATATATATATATATATATATATATTATGTAACCTGCCTCAAGTTATTTCTGGAGAAATGTGCTAAAAATTCCACTCTCTGGAATAACAATATTCTAAAACTTTTTTAAATTAATTTTTTAAAAA
>NW_008355474.1:3874297-3879303 GCF_000622305.1 Nannospalax galili | reverse complement strand
TACCAAAGTGAACAAGCAATAAACAGACTGATGAGCCAGCATTGGACAAAAGGAAACCTTTGAGTTCCTAGTAAAATAGAACTAGGTGAAATACAAGTGGATCTGTGAGCAACTTGGAAGCCAGCCCCTTAATATCAATGAATTTTCTACCCATATGTAGGAATGAAATTATATACTAGGAGCTAAGATTACTAATGAACATCCAGCTGGCCTTTCAAAAGGACTATGTCACACTTAAAACATGGCTAAGAAAATGCCCAGACACGCACACATTAAGTGCCTTAGATCATTAAGAGGTAGGAAATTTCAACATCTTTCAAGAATTGTATATATTAAAAGACTTCCCTGCAAAAAATATAGGGAGTTTAAGATTACATCATGTGTCTCTAAGGTTCAAATTTTTTCCCCATAAGTTGTAAACTCTAAGCAGATTAAGCAACTTAAAAATTAGCGTGAATATTTCCTTACATCCTTATCCACTACTCCGGACATTGCCTCAGAAATCTAGTGAAGCTAGAATTGTGTTTACATTTATAAATGCCTTTGCCCTTAAGGAAAATAAATACCATGAAGGAAAGTCATCAGAGAAGCAAGGAGGAGAATGTGCACTCCAACAGGAAGGGAAGGGTCATATGAAATGACTGTTAAACAGGGCTTTCTTAAGCATCCAATTTATGTATTTATATTTTTAATGGTTTATTATTTATTTTTATTTTATGGGTGTGAATGTATTTCCTGCATGTATGTAAGTACATCCATGCCATGCAATGCCTGCAGAGGTCAGAAGAGGGTGTTATATTCCCCTGGAACTGGAGTTAGGACAGTTGTTCATCACTATGTGGGTGCTGGGAACTGAACCCAGGTCTTCTGCAAGAACAGCCAGTGCTCTTAATCACACAGCCATTTCTCCAGCCCTACATCAAAGGAGGAAAATTCAAGGAGAAAATACATAGTGCAAAAAACCCCACATCTTTAAATTTTTTTATTTATTTTGTTTTTATGTGTGTAAGTGTTTTTCCTGCATGTATTTTAATGTACCTGTGTGGTGCAACACCTTGGGAGGTCAGAAGAGGGCACTGAATTACCTGGAACTGGAGTATAGATGGTTGTTAGTCACCTTGTGGATGCTGGGAACTGAGCCTGTGTCCTTCACAATAGCAGCTAGTGCTCTTAACTGTTGAGCCATTTTTCCAGCTCCCAAAAATGTTTCTCTAAGAGCCAAATGAAATTTATATATGAAAAATTATAGCTATTTTGCAAGTAAAAGTGAAATTGCCTAGGGAACAAGGGGGAACTACAGGTATGGGTGAAGGGGTGTAAAGGGGTAGTAGGAGCACGTGTTCAAAGTACATTATATACTTTATGAAAATGTCCTTATGGAATCCAGTTGTATATGAAATAAATATATGCCAATAATTTTTTACAGATAATATGTTTTAAAAATGAAATAAAATTTCATTGCATAATTTAAATAACTGAAGAAATTATGAATTGCAAGATTGACCTGAGAAAATCACCCAGAAAGTAAAACATTCTCTTATGAAATTTACTGAAAGTCAAATCGATTTCTAATTATGCTTCCCTCATATAATAGAATTGTCTCTGTAGTTTTTCTCTCAAATTGGAGCTATTAACAGATCCTTAAGTCTCACAGAGCTATTATAACCCAATGAGATAATAGTTATGAATATAATAAAGTATATATCTATAACATTATTGTTGTTATGTTATCAGTATTTTAGTTAATAATTTGTGACACCATTGATCCAGGTCCTTCTTCATCTAGAGTTCCTTTATAAAGAAATCTTTCTACTTTTTAAACATTTACAACGAATGTACAGAACTTACATGGGTTGTTTTCCAGGAATATCAGATACATTAGATATTACTTTTAGAGTAGTTGTTTGTATAATTCTGTTAAATGCTTTTGACCCCTTCAGTGAACATTGTAAACTGATCATCTCTTCCCATACTCTTTCATTGCTTTCGAATCACACTCACACTTTATGAGAATAGAAATGGAATGACTTGTTGAATCTATATAGAGAGAAGAGCATGTGGAGAAAGAAGTGGAAAGAATATAGGGTGTTCCTGCTTGGGTCAAAGGGAAAAGCTGTATTAATATACACAATATTTGATGAAGCAAGCTTTTAAAATTCAAATGTATAAAAGGTAATTCTCCTTGGACATTAGCATATTAAATTATCTTAAAGCCAATAGTCATTTTTCAAATTTCACTTCAGAATTCTGCAAACTAGTTAGCTACTAACCATTTTTTAACATTTATTACTTATTTTTATTTATTTCGTGTGTATGTATGTAGACATGTGTATAGAAACATGTAGAGATCAGAGGACAACATGAAGGAGTCAGTTTTCTCCCTCTACTATGTGGGTTCTGAGCATCAAACTCAGGTCCTCAGGCTTGAGAGTGAGTGAATGCCTTTAGACCCACTGAGCTATCTAGCTGGTCTAGCCACTGACCATTCCATAAAACACCAATTAACTCTTCACAGGTTCATCTTAAAAACCAGTAACTTAGGGTTTCCTTCTCCAAGTCCTTGCACCATCAATCCATATCTCACTGTCTCATTTCCACTTTCCTGCATATGCCTTAAACTCTGAACATGCCGCCTCTAATACTCTAAGAAGACCCAAGACAAAGGCTGCTTAGGGGAGAACTGGAGGCCACCTCGGGGTGCAATAAGCATCTTTTATCTTTTAAGTACAATAAGGCTGAGAGGCATATAGACATTTACCAGAGGAGTGGACCAGGCACAGTTCAGATTTATTTTTCTGTTTGGGCTGCCAATGGGATAGATGTGAGGTGTGAGGTGTTGACATATATCCAAAATGCAAGACGTTGTGTTGGACATTATGGTGCTTGCCTCTGCTTGACCAAACACCAGCAAGCATCCTGGCCTCTAGAGAGTCAGTAATCCCCAGGTTCCCTCTGCAATGGGTGACTACTACTCAACCGTTCAGAGGTCAGTGAAATTTTGATATGTTACCATGTTTCTGGAAAATTAAAGGTTTTCAATGAAAGGTAGCAGCAATAAATTTTTCTCATTAACGATACACAAACAGCTGAGATGGCAGAGGGGGGAAGGAAGTGCCTTCCCGAGAGGGGTGGTATAATGCAGTGATATAATTGAGAAAGGGCAACAATAAAGTAGGAAGTGTTAAGTGGGGTGGGGAATAGGAAGGCAGGGTAGAGGTTGTAGTAAGGGAAGGGTCACCAAATGGTCACCAAAGGGCTTTGGAGAAAGCAATATTGAAACCCACCACTACAGAAACTTCTTAAAGGCTATACATATACATTATAAAAAGAAATTAAAAGGAGTTACTTTATAATATATACATTATACACATATATTATAACATATACATTATAAAAAGAGATTAAAAGGAGTTACTTTATAACAGGGAAGACATTGCCCTTGCTAGACCCCATAGGCAAACAAAGTAAAAACCCAATGTTAATAATGTACTCTTCTGACACTGTTGACAGGGGTTCCATAGACTCTCAAACAATACTGGCCATTTCCCCTGCTCTGGGCTACCCACCAGAATGTCACTGTAAGACAGTAGCTTAAGGCTGAAGTCAGGAAAACACTTATTCCTCTGTGAGCTAGGGTGAGTGCAGGGCACCCTGGGAAGAAGGGCAGAGCCCGCTGCAGAGAGTTAGCTGCTCAGAGTTAGTGTGCAGGGAGATTAGAACTGGAAAAGGAAGTGTGTGCAGCTTCAGGTCCTGCAAATGTGGAAGGGAGATGGGGCATTTACAGACCTGAGGCAAGACCACAGGGCCATGGGGCATGGGGAAAGCTAACAAAGACTGTAGGCAGGGTGCGGAAGCAATTGGAAAGGCGGCTGTATGGTGTCTTTGTAAGTCACCACCTCACTTCCTACCATAAAGGAAACCCAAACTAAAAATGTCTTATATTAGTCTGTGGGCCTTGGGAAAAGGGAATAAAATTTAGTACAACAAAGGCACTACATATATGAGCCATAGAACAAATAAGAAGTCAAGCTGGTACTGATTTCAAAGCTCCATCTCTACTGGGTATCATTCATAGTGCTAGAATGTGCTATGTATGCTAACAGAAGAAAAACTATTCATCAGTTACCCATCTGTGAATCATGTGAACTACAACAACTAGCCTGACAAGATGTACCCACTGGTGCAATAGTGGCACAAATCTTATGGGAGTAACCAACCACTTTGCCACTGGATTTAAGGTCTGCTTCATCAAATGGAAGCCAAAATAGATATTAATATTAAGTTTAGGAACCTGAGGCTGGACAGGTCACAGGGCATATGGGAGAGCATAATACTAGTTGCTACTAAATATTTATATAACTGAACTGACTCCTTATGACTTATTTTTGTAACCATAGATTAATGCATCTCTCTACTCTCACCAGAAAAGTTTCTTTATGCAGCAAATGGTAATTAATACAGAAACCTACAACTAGTCAATGTGCAGAGAACAAGAGGCTATAGAGTGCTTAACCCTGAATAGGACATCTGTATCAAACTTCTGCCTCCTAAGGCTCAGGGATCATTACAGCAGAGGGGGTGGGAACTTTGTAAGAGCCAAAGGTGGTGGATAACTACAAGGAAACTTTTTCTTCAGACAGCTGGCAAATTATTCATATGAACTCACAGCAATGGTTACAACATGCATAAGCTCCATGTATACTCAAACCAGACAAAAATCCCAGCATATATGTAGGAAAGTAGGTAAGAAACCCCAAGCCTACCTGAGGAACTATTGTCAACTGATGGTTTCTGGGATAGGTGAAGTCAGTCTCTTTCAAGGATGGGATTCTTGGTAGGTTAACCAGACTCCAATGGATAGGCCCACCCTGAAGGATTTGGGGACACAAATTAGGCTCTATAGAGCTTTATCTATCTATAGATGATTAGATAGATAGATAGATAGATAGATAGATAGATAGATAGATAGATAGACAGACAGACAGACAGACAGACAGACAGACAGA